>NC_086068.1:41028283-41328283 GCF_947568885.1 Cydia strobilella | reverse complement strand
TTAGCGAACGTACACATTCCTAACAGCTGCCGCCCTCACTTTATACGGTTTAAACTGTTAACGTTGCCCTCAATATACATAATGGAGGCTGTACAATTTGTCAGACAACACACAGAATTATTTCCATTAAAAGACGATACGTGTAAAACTAGAAGTCAATATAGAAATAAGCTGCTACTACCTAGACCTAACTTAGCAATGTATAAGAATGGACCACAGTATAAATGTATCCAAATTTTTATAAAATCCCTAATGCTATCAAATACGAACTAAATGAGAAAACTTTTAACTCTAAACTGAAAAGCCTATTAATAGAAAATTGTTATTACACAGTCGAATCATTCCTGGAAGATAATACGTTAGATAAATATGACACCGAATTAGTGTAAGACTGTTAACTTGACATATTGCTGCCATCACTTTAATATTAATTGACATTCATTAAATAAATAATAATTATAATAATTTGACAAGTTAATTCAATCAGAAATTATTGTATCGGTGCATTGTTGACGTTGCTATTGTTGAAGTTACTAAATTAATTTATGAGACTAACTAATAGGTTACTAAACCACTGATACGCTAATATGTTAATTTTATTATGTTACCTTAATTGCAATGTGTAAATTAGAATTAATAGAATAGAAAAACTGTACTATTGTGTGCCCTTACAGGGTGTCATGAACTGGCTATATAAAATGTAACACCTTATTATGTACATGACAATGCAATATTGAATAAATTAATAAATGAAGGATTAGTTGGACAGAAAGGAAGACGAACGTTGAGGAACTGAGCATGGCAGGAGAGAAGAGATGCCTGTTAGGCACAACAGCTAACAGAAGGGGCAAGATGGTTAGTCATCTAATACGGCACGACCCGCACGACAGATTCTTTTTAAACATCCTGAAGGGCAAGATTGAGCAAGAAAAACGCAGAGGAACCGACGTACTATGCGCCGGCCGTGTCCACGATTACCGTCTTATGCATCTGATCCAGCGACTCAGCGAGAGTCTCTCTCGGTGTTGGTCGAGACTCTTCGCTGACACGACTGCTAGTTATTATATTAATATTATGAATCTAGAATATAACCGTTGAGTTTTGGCAGACTTTCTAGTGCAGGCCGTAATGGCAGACTGTTTATTATGTTAGTTTATATTTTGGCAAAGATAGGTACTTGTAATATGGACCTTGAAGTTAGATTCAAAAATAAATAAATAATTAGTTATACTTTGGCAAACTGTCCAGCGCAGGCCTTGAGGGCAGACTGTCTGGGGCAGGCCGTGATGGCAGACAGGCCATAACAAATTAAATTATTAGGTTGGCTATAGGTATGAATGTTGGCAGACTGTCTAGAACAGGCTTTGATAGCAGCCTGTCTTCTAGAGCAGGCCGTGATGGCAGACTGTCTAGACTGGTCTAGTCTAGAGCAGGCCATAACAACAGTCTAATTAAATAATTAGATTGACTAGGTTGAATGTTGGCAGACTGTCTAGAACAGGCTTTGATAGCAGCCTGTCTTCTAGAGCAGGCCGTGATGGCAGACTATCTAGACTAGTCTAGTCTAGAGCAGGCCATAACAATTTTTATACTTTGGAATGATGTCTAGAGCAGGCCTTAAGGGCAGACTGTGATTGTTTATGATGAATTATACTTTATCAAACTATTTAGAGCAGGCCTTAAGGTCAGACTGTGATTGTTTATGATGTGTTATACTTTGCCAAGCTATTAAGAGCAGGCCTTAAGGGCAGACTGTGATTGTTTATCATGAATTATACTTTGCCAAACTATTTAGAGCAGGCCTTAAGGGCAGACTGTGATTGTTTATGATGTGTCATACTATGTCAAACAGAGCAGGCCTTAAGGGCAGATTGTGATTGTATATGATGTATTATGCTTTGCCATAGAGCAGGCCTTTAAGGGCAGACTATGATTGTTTATAACGTGTTATACTTTACCAAACTGTTTAGAGCAGGCCTTGAGGGCAGAATGTAAATGTTGATGTTGATTTATACTTTAACACTGTCTAGAGCAGACCATTACTGTAAGTTAGTTCATATAGTGAAAGACTAGAAGAAGGCTGTAAATGCTACTATAGGTGCTGGTTGTATGAAATGACTGTTTACATGATCTCAGGTTAAAGCATGTGAGGATTGATTTCTCAATAAGGTTGATATACATATTGTCACTGGCTGCGATTGATTAATGAGGGACTGAATAGCCAGAAGGTTAAAATAATGTTGTTATGTATGTTTATCTTTCGTTAGTGTTAAGGTGGATGACATGTTATGATATATGGTTGTTGATATAAATGTTTAATTACTTTTAGTGAGAGGACTCACTAAAATAAAAAGGATGGCCGAGCTGTAAGCATCACAATAGTTAATATCCTATATGTGGCCTAATACTACTGATAATTACATGTAGTATGTACCTGGCTTTATACTTTTGATTGTTGTATCTATGGTCATTTTAGTTTTAGAGAGAGCTGTCAGATTTGGCGGCAGGCCTGTGCGCGAGGTTATGTTCGATTTGATCTTTTTGTAATCTTATAATTAATCCTGTATATCAATGTAATAAAAGAAATGTCAAAGCAAGCAGTGGTTTGTGTGCTAAACCCCTTTTACTGAGCATTAAATCTATGGATGATTTCATATAGAATTGAATAAGTATATATATAGACGCCTGCTTATTTGAAATAGCAATGATAAACGTCCCGGATATTCCTCACAGTATTGCACAGAAACTCGCCACTCCTCCGCGCGTTATCGCTGCTCAATGCACTCCTGACATCATCACCAGAGTGCGACTTGTTTGCGTGGAGATGGGCGAATGTGTGCCAAGAGTGTCTGAGGTTTTGTGAGATGAAGGATGATAGGCTTTCCAGCACTTGCATTTGACTTAATATGACTATCTGTATTTTACTTTATATATATTTTGTATTTGTATACCTTTGTTAGTTTAATTATTAGGTGTATTGGCGTATGCTGTGATGCCGTGTAAATATATTTGAATAAAAATAAATAAATAAAGGTGTGATTTGTGATATCGCTATTTCAAATAAGCAGTTTGGGAATGTTTTTTTAATGAACCAACGCACATACCCCGCGGAAAGGGGTTAGGACGCCTAAATTTTGATATGACTCGGCGATCCTCATTTCTAATTTCTAGTGTCATAAAACAAGTTTTTATTAATGTACATATTTTGCCGCCAAATGGCCACATGGGGCATTTTCTATAAAAAGGGACCTTATTGTCGATGGCGCTTACGCCGCACAGCTTCGCGCGGCATTGTATTTATATCGGAGCATCGTTAATAATGGCGTAAGCGCCATCGACAATAAGGTCCCTTTTTATAGAAAATACCACATATTTAGGCTTACTTTAACTGTACTAATTACTAATTAAAGTTCACCATTCATAACTTTGTTATTTTCTAATGCGTACCAATTATATATGAACTATACTTTAGGTTTATCGCTTTACCTCAGATGGTTGGTAAGAAATTTTCAGTTTTTAAACAGCGGCGGCCTTAACCATAAAAAAATTCTACTCAAGTTGTTGCGCGAGGCGCCTGCAGAGCGAGGCTTCGGCTTCGGGCGACTACCCTGTTTACCATCCCCCAAGGCGGCCGCTCTGTTTAAAGGTTTAGTCGCATGACTTGTTTGGTAGTTTGTTTCAGTTTCAATTCCAAACTAAGGACTAATCAACCTTTTACTAGAACACCAGCGCGATACTAGGTTCGCCAACCATGTGAATACAGGCTGTATCTACCTAGACTGAACTTCAATAAATAGGAATGCATCTTCCCCACCATTCGATGCTTAGATCGCAATGCACACTTCGCGCTGCACGTCTCGTGCTTTCATTTTTGAGTCGCGCGGCTTCTATCACTCTCAGATATTTATATATCACTCCCAAGTTTAGTGGGAAAATGGCAGATCTTAAGACGAATGCCACCGAATACCTAGTCGATGTTTTAAATATTTAAGAAGAGAATTGTAAAGCCCGTCACAGATGGAGCGATAAATATATCGTAGGATAACAAGTCATCTTACGATATCTTTTACGTACCTACCTACTATTTAACAAAGTCCACACACGAAGCTTTAATATATATTTTGGTATCTTACCATATCTTATAGCAAGGCATCTTAAGATGCCTTAAGATTGTAATGTTGTCACACGCGTCGGGACGAGTGTGGCAGCATGTACGATCTCCCTCGGTCCAGACGGGACCTCGGGTTATGTCTCGACAGCTCAGGGATGAGAGGACAGAGGGGTGAGTAAAGAAACACTGATTTATATCTCTACAATCTACGGGCTTTTATGCCGGTTTATTTATAATAAGATCAAACGGGTATGCTAGAGCCTACGCTACTGCGCACGGGACGGGATCCCTTATTCGGGATGTTAATGACGGGCGCGAATCCTTAATCTATCCGCGACAACCATACGGGGTTGTGCTGACCCTCGGGACGGTCGGCAGGGCCAGGCTTACGGTGTACGGAACGGGATCGGGGTTGTACCGAAGGGATAGAGTGCTAACGCGTAACCACACACTGCGCTACTATTCCTTCGGGCGGAGTGACGGGATCTCGGGGCAAGGACAGTGTGCTGGGCGTCTACCACGCTCCCGGCACTACTGTCCCCAAGGGTAAGGTATAGAATCCTCTAGCAAGGTACCCGGGCTGACGCGTGAACCACACACCGCTCAACGTACCGAGGAAGAGGGGGAAGGAGTCTCTAGGGAGCTGACGCGTGAACCACACACCGCTCAGCTAGAGTGCAGTGCCCCTAGCAGCCGATCCGCGACTGCGAAGAACACTGGCCGATCGCTGCGAGTGCGCGGGGTTATATACGGTTCGGCGCGCGGGGTGCGGGGCGCGGTCGGCGGTAGGGCGCGGCGCTCGGACAGGTGGCCGGTTCTGCGTGGCTGTGTTGTGGTGCCGCCTTGTATGTGTGCGTGCTGTGGCGCGTCATCACAGTCCCGTCCCGGCTGAGGAGATTTTTACCTGTAGGGGAAAAATCACCTATAATCGTGCTTATTTATATCACTAAGTTACGTTCACGTTGCTTGGTTAAAACAGTTTAAAAAAATAAAATAAAAATACGACTAATAAGAAAAAAAATAATAATGTGGGTTGTATTTTACCCTATTTATATTTACTGCGTTGATTCCTGTCGGGAACGGCGACTATACTATATGTAGGAGTTCCCTGTTGCCTATAAATATATATACTCGTCGCCGTGATTTTATTACTCTTCGTACCTTATTTAGTTCTTGGGCGAGGTTGCTAGGTCTTCTGGTGCTGTCTCGTTCTAGGGCCCCTTACCATGCCCAACCGTGTTCCGCCGTTCCTCCCCCTTCCGGCTCGTCTTGTTTTTTTATGTTTTCCGGCCTGGGCTGGTGCTGGAAACGTCGGCGGTTGTATTGATGCCGGTGGGTGTTCCGGCGTGACTGGCCCGTCCTGAGCCTGCAGGAACGCGTTGTACTCCTGGTAGTCCGCTATCAGGGCCAGTACGTCGTCCGGTTCTGCTGGTGACGGTAGTTCGCGAGGTGGAAAGTGGGGGACGCACTCTTCGGCCTCTGCGATGAGTGCGCGTAGGTCCGGTTGTGGTTCTTCATTGGGGGCCGGTTGTACCCCTGCCCCTGCCCCCGCGGGGCTGCCGGGCTGCTGTTGTCCCGGTGTCGCCGGTGACGGTGGGTCTGGGGTTCGGGTTTGGGTCTCGCTTCGTATCACGCCTAGCCCGCCGGGCCATAGTTTGATGCGTGCCGGGTCTCCTTCAGCTACCTGATTTGTTGACACTATAAGTGTCAACCGCGGTCCGGTGCCTGTTGGCACGAGTACGGGTGTCGGGGTTTTTGTCGTGCACTGGTCCATTTCCGATCACTATATGACCTCTGTATGTGATTATCCCTGTTTTATACTGTGTTTTGATTTTTTTGAACTTGCGGGTAATCTTGTATTTTGTTTCCGACGTTGCATTCTATACTCTCTTGCCTGTGTTTACGGTTTGTGGTTGTACGGTTTATTTTTACTATTTTATAATTTTTATTTTTTTGTTCCTGTATAGTTATATCGTTTTTCTTATTTGTAATAGTCCGTCTGTACCCTTTTGGAGACATTTTCGAGGTTGTGTTCACTTAATCTGTGTTATTCTGGATTTTAATATTGAGTTTTTTTTATTTACCTAATTTTTGGTTGGACCTTATACGGATTGCGTACGGTTCATTTTTGTGTGCTCGGCCTCGTTTGTTTACAAGTCGCTGTGATCTCCATCTCTGCTTCCCATGAGGTGCATTGAATATTGTGTGCGTTATTATCGTTATTGATTTCGCGCTTACGATAATTTTAATGTTGTATCTTGTTGTCGGATTTTGCTCGTCTGTAGGTAGCTATTCCTATCTTTGATTATATCTCGGTTGAAGGCTTTCGTGTGCGGTGCGACTTATAATGGACCTTATTCCCATACTGATTATGTTGGTTTTGGTTTGCATTTTTGTTGGCTGTTTTGCCTGGTAACCACACCTGTTTCGCGCTTATGTGGTCCTGGTAATGTTGTTAAGTTTTATTTAATTGGCATAAGGTTTAATGTCCTTTATGTGGGCTGTTACGACTTTTCGTTTACCGTTTTTTTCTTGTAGTAAATATATTACTGGGGATTTTTGTTCTATAATAATATATGGTCCTATGTACTTAGGGGCCAATTTAGCGGAATAGCTTTTCTCGGCGTTGGACAATGTGAAGTTTTTTTTAACACTTCGTCGCCTATGGTAGGTTTCCATTGCCGTTTATTTTTGTCGTAATAACTTTTTTGTGTGTTTGATGCTTTCTCTTGGTTTTTTCGTACTATGTCATATATTTCTTGTAATTTTTTGAATTCCTTGACTTGCGGCGTGGGGAATGAATTTTGGTCGTTCGGGTTCCGCAGCTCTCTGCCGTATAACAGGAATGCGGGCGTATATTTCGTCGATTCTTGTACGGATGTGTTTAGTGCAAAGTTAAATTCGGTTAGGTATTTATCCCATGTTTTGTGGTTGCTTTCGACGTATGTTACTATCATCGTACCTAAAGTTTTGTTTATTCTTTCTGTTGCGTTACACTGTGCCGAGTATGGCGGTGTAAGTTGATGGTTCGTTCCATATTTTTTTAATATATCGCGGAATATTTTTGAGGTGTATTGTCGACCATTATCCGAGAGTAGGTTTACGGGGGCTCCATGACGTAATGCTATCAGCTGTTCGAATGCTCTCGCTATGCTGTTTGCGGTTGCGTTACGCAACGGTGTGATTTCGGACCATTTCGTAAATTTATCATGGAACACAATTATCCACTGGTAACCTTTAGATGACCTTGGTAGTGGTCCGATCAGGTCAGAGGTTACTGTTTCCCATGGTACTTTCGCGTTGTTTATGTGCATCCTTCCTGGTTGTTTTTGTTGAGACGGTTTGTGTTTTTGACACGCTTCGCATTTTTTAATATATTTTATGACGTCATGGTGTACTCCGGGCCAATAGTGTCTTTGTGTTATCCGTTTGACTGTTTTTGCTATTCCTAAGTGACCGGCGCTTGGCGAGTCGTGGTTTTGCTGTATTATGGTTTCTCTTTCTTGTCGTGGTACACATAATTTCCATTCTGTCTCTGGGTTTATGCTCCCCTTATATTGGTCGGAGTGTATTTTTTTGTATAATTTGTCGTCTCGTATGCAATAATCTCCCGTTCTGTCGGTATTGTTACGTGTTTGTGTTATTTCGTTGGTGTACCAGTCGTGTTCTTGAATGGTGTATATTGGGTTCCGTGATAGGCCGTCGGCCACTTGATTTTGTGTTCCGCTCCTATATACTACTTCGAAGTCGTATTGTTGCAGTTCTAGGGCCCATCTCGCGAGTCTGCCGGATGGGTTTTTTACGGTGTTTAACCAGCGTAGCGCTTGGTGGTCGGTTACGACTGTAAACTGATAGCCTTCTAGGAACGGTCTCATTTTCCGTATACTCCATATTATGGCTAAGCACTCTCTCTCGGCGGTTGAATATCTGGTTTCCGGTGGTGTTAACGCTCTGCTTGCGTACATTATGACTCTGGGTGTTCCCCCGTGGTCCTGAAGGACTGACCCTAATCCGATATCACTCGCGTCAGTTTCTAGCCGGAACTGTTTTGTGAAGTCTGCCCTCGTCAGGATTGGGTCTGTTGTTATTATTTCTTTGAGTTTTTTAAATGCGGTTTCTTGTTGTGTGTCCCAAACGAATTTCTCCCCTTTTTTTAATAGTTTGACGAGCGGTGCGGTTATGTCCGCGTAGTTGGGAATAAATTTCCTGTACCATGACGTCATACCTATGAATGTTCGTATGTGTTTTATGTTTCCTGGTGGTCTCAAGTCTGTTATCGCTTTGATTTTCTCCGCGTTCATCTTGATCCCTTCTCTTGTTACTGTGTGACCTAGGTATTCTACCTCGGCCTTCGCGAACTCGCATTTTTCTTTGTTTATCTGTAGCCTAGCTTCTCTTATACGGTTGAAAACTTCTTTTAGGTGCTTTATGTGTTCGTCGAATGTGGGGCTGCATACTATGATATCATCTAGGTACACATACGCGTGTGGCTCCATTTCTGGGCCGATTACTCTGTCTAGTAATCTCTGAAAGGTTGCTCCGCTCGAGTGGAGGCCGAAGGGCATGACCTTGAACTGGAATAACCCTCTCCCTGGTACGGTAAACGCTGTTACCGGTCTGCTGTGCTCTTCTAAGCCTACGTTCCAGTATCCGTTTTTCAGGTCGAATTTTGAAAAATACTGGGCTTGTCGTAGTTTTTCTAAAGTGTCGTCTATTTGCGGTAGCGGGTACGCGTCTTTTTCAGAGATTTCGTTTACTTTCCGAAAGTCTATGCAAAATCTATATTTTCCGGACGGTTTTTTTACTAGTACTACGGGCGAGCTGTACGGGCTGTGTGATCTCTCTATTATCCCTTGTTGTAACATGTCGTTGACGTGTTGGTCAATGATTTGCTGTTGTTTGGGGTTCCGTGGGTAATATTTTTGTTTGACTGGTTCTGAGTGTTTTAATTTTATTTTGTGTTGTATCCAATTATTTCCCTTGGGGCTTTCTTCGCACAGTTGGAACTCTTTCTGCAGCATGTCTTGCAGCTCTCTGTTTTGTTCTTCCGTGAGTGTTCCCGTTCGTTGCGGTTCGCTCTGTCCGTGTTCGGGTTCTTGTGATGTGGCGGTCGGTGCTTCTTTTTGTTCGGTTTTGGTTTCGGTTTGTGAGTTGTTAATTATTGTGTTTTCCGATGTTGACTGGTGTGTCGTGTCCGCGGGCGGCCCTGTGTGGTCGTCGGCGTCTGTTATTTCGTCTTGTGGCCATCCTATTGTCATTCCGAGTCTTCGTAGGACGTCCATGCCGATTATTATATCGGTTGCGTTAGGTAACACTCGTACCCAGTGTTTTAAGTTTGAGTTTCTTACCTGTAATTCTACTAGAATACTCTTCTTGGCTTCTGTTCTGTGCCCGTTTGCTAACACGATTGGTCTTGTGGTCTCTTTTTCTGATAGTGCCTTCCCCTTACACTCATCGTATGCGTGTTGATTAATGTACGTGTTTGTGGAGCCGGTGTCGAGCAATCCGCGATATTTTTGTCCCATTATGTGTATCTGTACGTACGGCCGGTTGTCTTCATTTGGGCTGTCGGACGCACCTAGCGCTTCTGGTTTTCCCCATGTCGTTTTCCTGCAGCAGTTCTTGCTTAGTACTCCCTTTCTTCCACACCCGCTGCAGAATATTTGCCGTCGGCCTCTACATGCTCCTGTGTCGTGCCCTGGTTTCCCGCATGACCAGCAGCATGTCCTTGAGTCGTAATTGGGGTGTATTTTGTTTTCACTTTCGGGATTGCGTATGTTTGTTCTGTTTGAACGGTGTGTTCCACTTGTACCTGCGTTTCCGGGTGTATGTGTGTTTTGCTCTGTGCTTGTCGCCTTCCAGTACGTATTGTGGTATTTTCCCGATTTAGCGGTCTCTGTGTTGTGTGCGCTTAACGTGAAACTCTCGTATTCAGTCGCTAGTTTTAATAGGCCTGCTAAATCCTTAAAGTCTTGTTTTTTAATGTACATCTTGTAACTTTTTAACATGTTTTCATGTATGCGGTGTAGTTGCTCTGACTCGGTGAGGCTTCCCTGCCTTCTTATTAAAGTTTGTAGGTCTGTCACGTATTGTGTGAATGTCTCTCTATACTGTTGTTTCCTTGCTACGATCTTGGCGACCAGGTCTTCCTCGTAATTGCTTGGGAAATAGTATAGTTTAAAAAGACTTACGAACTCGTCCCATGTTGTCCATTTTTCTGCGTTATTCCTGTGCCAGAGGAGTGCTTTTCCTTGTAGGATTCTTGGCAGCGCGGGTAATATTTCTTCATTTTGAATGCCGCTTGCCGCTACGAGTTCTTGTAGTCTCTCTATGAATTCTACTGCGCAATCGGTTGTTTTGAAGGACAGGTTCCACTCTCTTATGAGTTTCGTGATTGTTTTTGCGCTGTTGTCGGCTGTGTCGCTTGAGTGACTTTGTTCTTGTGTTTGGAGGGCGGTTTCTTCTTTCACGATCTCGACCAACCCTTTCCGAATTTCTTCTACGGTTAGCCCTTCCGTCGGTACTCCACGCTGGGCAGCTGCCTCTATCAGCTCTGGTTTTTTTAAACGGTATATCCACGTCGTATGCATCTTGTTTCTTAGTGTGTCTTGTGGTATCTCTTCACACGTTAGCTTACCTTTGTTAACTATGGTGTGTCGGGACTTTATTTTGGGCGGGTGGGATACGCTATATTATGTTTTTATATGGATTAATCTCTTGGAGAAAAAAAAATAGAAAAGAATTTTAAGATGAAATAACCTGTGTCCTCTCATCCCTGAGCTGTCGAGACATAACCCGAGGTCCCGTCTGGACCGAGGGAGATCGTACATGCTGCCACACTCGTCCCGACGCGTGTGACAACATTACATCTGGCGCCCAACGTGGGGCCAGATGTAATGTTGTCACACGCGTCGGGACGAGTGTGGCAGCATGTACGATCTCCCTCGGTCCAGACGGGACCTCGGGTTATGTCTCGACAGCTCAGGGATGAGAGGACAGAGGGGTGAGTAAAGAAACACTGATTTATATCTCTACAATCTACGGGCTTTTATGCCGGTTTATTTATAATAAGATCAAACGGGTATGCTAGAGCCTACGCTACTGCGCACGGGACGGGATCCCTTATTCGGGATGTTAATGACGGGCACGAATCCTTAATCTATCCGCGACAACCATACGGGGTTGTGCTGACCCTCGGGACGGTCGGCAGGGCCAGGCTTACGGTGTACGGAACGGGATCGGGGTTGTACCGAAGGGATAGAGTGCTAACGCGTAACCACACACTGCGCTACTATTCCTTCGGGCGGAGTGACGGGATCTCGGGGCAAGGACAGTGTGCTGGGCGTCTACCACGCTCCCGGCACTACTGTCCCCAAGGGTAAGGTATAGAATCCTCTAGCAAGGTACCCGGGCTGACGCGTGAACCACACACCGCTCAACGTACCGAGGAAGAGGGGGAAGGAGTCTCTAGGGAGCTGACGCGTGAACCACACACCGCTCAGCTAGAGTGCAGTGCCCCTAGCAGCCGATCCGCGACTGCGAAGAACACTGGCCGATCGCTGCGAGTGCGCGGGGTTATATACGGTTCGGCGCGCGGGGTGCGGGGCGCGGTCGGCGGTAGGGCGCGGCGCTCGGACAGGTGGCCGGTTCTGCGTGGCTGTGTTGTGGTGCCGCCTTGTATGTGTGCGTGCTGTGGCGCGTCATCACAAGATGTTATAGCTCGGATATTACGATATATTTTGGGATATTTAGTCTCTCTCACAATGTAGGTGCTAGACAGAAAGCGATATATATTTTGGTATCGTTGCCGTGTGTAGTGCTTAGCTATACTCTAAGATATCTGTCGGTATGTAACGGTATCTGTCGGTATATTATCGCTCAGTCTGTGACGGACTTAAGGCATACGATAAATAAATGAATGGGTTAGATTACGGACATGAATATGAACTCGTTTCCAGTTTTCTTCAGTAAGGAAAATTGCGACGCGAATTCAATTGTAGATACACACTTAATTTCTTCCTACACTTAACCCCCTTATTCATAAAACTTAGCAACCTCTTACAATAGGCTTGATGACAAATTTTCATTAATGACATCAATCGATCAGGTTTGTTTTTAGGATCAAATGTCTATATGGGACCCATTGCATTAAAGCAATTCAAAAGTCAGAAATGATAGTCAAAGTCCGACAGTTGTACTTCACTCGAACGACGTTAGTCTTAGAGCCAATCTTGAAAATAAGTAAAATTGCGATTTTGTCGGTGAAATATTGCGTTTATGTATATAGTTGCCATACAATCTATTTTCTGATAAAACGTAATGAATCGAATACTTACTTTTTCCCTTTATGGAAGTTAAAACAAATTAAATTTTTGAAACTTTCAGGTCCTGTATTTTTGTATTATTTCCATATATAATTTTAATATCCACATTATTGTGATAAATTGCTCATTTGCTATGTATTTGACTAGATTTTGTTATAAAATTCAATATGTTAGTGTAACAACCCTAGTACTTCAATGGATTTCGCTCGCAGTTTACGATGCCTGGTCATCATCCCTATTCTTACAAACCTCTGTTAAATTTTGCCTCTTTCTAATAAACAGTAATGGCAAAATGACGGATAGGGACAAACGATTATCAACAGTTTATTAGATTTGACAAACATTTATGATATAATTGATATAAATAACGCCATCTAATCTATCAAATGGTCACCCAGGTGATATGGTTAAGGTGACTGTCCATTTCTGACTGCCGCTGCACTGCAGTTGCGACGTTACGCGGTCCAGCACTACTGTAGCAGCACGACTGCTGCTGTTGCGGCGTGCAGTCGCGACAGCGTTCGTTGATGGCTTGCCAATGTCAAGTCATATAATGTCAGACGTACAAATAAAATACTAATTTACTTTTGTATTTATTACGAGAAGAAGCGAGTGACGATAATGCTACATGCTACATGAAAAAGAAGACCAGTTTGCCTTTCTTCAATAGTACAATAGTCAGAGTCCGACGAAGGCAACTACGCAATTTTAATATAAAATCTGATATTTAATGGTGATCGTTTATTCAGGGAATATTGCCGATTAAATGAAAAGCAATTCAACACTGAATGAGACTTAATAATTGACGAAATACAATCAAATTACTCAAATGAAATTAATGCAGAAGAAAAAATATTCTTAACATTAAGGTAAGTTCACAATGTGAAATTTTCTTCCCCATCCTCTTGCCTAAATGCGTGACCACCGCACACAGCAATCCAACGCAAACGGGACTCATGTATCTCGTGGTATATACGGGGAGGGGGGTGCGCACTTGATCCACCTGCATCACGTATGGCTGGATTTAGAAGTCTGTAATAAACGTCCCCTCAAAACCAAGCCAGGTAGGCTCTTTTATCAGGTCTTATCAATTTTACTTTATTTAGGTACCTAACAGTGAATGAATAAAATAAAAGCTATAAGTAATTGCGCGATTTACACTTCATATTCTCCAAATACAAATTAAAATCCCTCTTGTGTTGCAGGTGTCCATGGGCGGCACGGCACTCTTTATGATATGACCGTGCATCCATATAAAACTTGACGGGCGCGACAAGAAATACTTTATGAAGCTATTTAGCTATTTCCCTCACCTTGGCCGATAGAAAGAACTTTTAATAAATTAATTTGAATAATAAATGGTTTCCTCGTGTTAGTGTGATGAAAAATTACGTGTTGCACTGTAACAAAGTTTGTTTAACCCTCATGCCTTGAGACCCCCGCAACTGTCAATATTCTAAATTTTAAACCATTCGCTTCTCTCGTAGTTCAATTTTGTATCCTTTCGTACGTTTGGGTATCAATATGTTACCATGAGGTATTAAACATCTTTGCCCCTTGTAATAAAAATTAATGATTGCTCCTTTTATTTAGCTGAGGAATGGCTTTGCAATGACAAAATGAGAAAGTGTCACCATAAATGACATTATATACAGTTTGTCAAAGGACTGTCTCATTTCAAACATTAGATGACCAACTATAACTACTGATATTACGACTAGATTTGCCAGGAATATTCGCAACTATTCGGTAATCGGCCTATTCGGCCACTTTGCCGAATATTCGGTATTCTATTTGCCTCTCTATCGCTCGTGCCCTGTCGAGCTTATAGGCCTTATGGCTATCCTCTCAAAACTACGAATAAATATGAGAACAGTTTATATAACTAACAATTTATGGATCTCAGCTATCTGAAAATAAATAATTTTTATTTTTATTTTTATTTATTTTATTATATAATGAATTTATCATGAAATGTTTAAAAAAAGCACATAGGAAAATATAGCTTTCCCAGGGACTGTCTCAATTGAAACAGACAGAGAGAATCATATACTATCTTTGTCTTAGGCTAGTATACCAGCACCCAAAGGAAATGGATGAGTAGATTTTTGTTTGTTCTTATTTACTGACAAATTAGGTTTGCCCTTCGAGCAACACGGAAGGGAGTCGGCATTCGCACTATTTCCCCTCTGTCGAGGTACTCGAGGTACAAGATCAATTTTGCATGCATACAACTAGCGCGGTACGTACAACACACACCTCGTGGTGCACACAATAATTGGGTAATGCGCTCTTTATTATAAAGAGATCGAGGTGTGCAAGACTTATCTTTGACGTGTGTCATTTTCTATGTATTTGTGTCATCATTAGAGATTGGATTTTGTAAGTAGTGAGTGAGAAGTGCGACTGTGTGCAAGTTTTTCTCCGTAAAAAATGGCAGAACGATTTGTAAACGGTAAGATATCGCTTGGGCTCCTCCCTTCCGACGTGTCGGAAGCCGGTGTTGCTCGAAGTGTTTGCCAGACTATAGTTAACTTCCGAATTTGACGCTCTCTTTTCGGACCTATCATTCTAGTTTCCTAACTGGCTCTGTGATATGGCTCAATCTAGGAGGATATAACCAAACGGAGCCGCCACGTCTGTAATTTGCTGTACAAAAAAGTCTGCCAATTTTTGCGGGGGAGGGGAACGTCAAATGTATACGTAACGTCAAAATAGCCATGTCAGATAAACGTCAGTCCATACATTGTGTATGACCATTGGCCGACTTCCGGTTCGAGCGCCATCTTGATAGTTAGCATCGTGATTAATTATTTTGTTTTTTGCTCATTAATATTGTTTAAAGTGTAATATCGATTGCTTATTATACATTAAACTAATGTGGTAGTGTGCAGTAAATGGAGAATTAATTTTGAAGCGCGTTTAACCACCATCTTGGAGTCAACGGCCGGTAGTCCACGTGCTTCTTGTAAAGTCTAGCTATCGATTTACAAGAGCTAACAAATCACCGTACACTGTCTTGTACAACCGTACAATTTTTGTCGTTTTTAAACCTCTTAATACCTTGATACTGGCGAAATAGTCCCACTGGGCTGAAGCCATAATTTTAAAAGAAGAAGACTATTTTCGACAGAGGGGAATGCCAATGGCTACTCCGTTTTGTTATATGCTCCTAGTGCTCAATATAGATTAGCAAAAAAGTTTACAGTTGGTACAGTCGCCATCGGATATATCGGAGCGACCGAGGTGCTAAAAATATCTGAACATGCACTCTAGCGCCTTGACAATAAAGGCGTGTTCAGATATTTGTGAGCTCCTTGACCGCCCCGATATATCTGCGATATATGGCGACTGTACCATCGGGATTCTTTATCAGTGGGTGTAATAAGCTCCTTAGAACGTAGTGGTTATATCCTCTTTGCTTAGAACTACTAATATCTGTGACCAAAGACATTTCAGTGCAGGTGACAGATTTGACGTGCGGTCTGCAGCCGCAGTTGCAATAATACACCAAATACGCAAAAATGGCCATGCTACGTGCAGTTGGTCTTGTCATTCATTTTACTATGGAAATTGACAATAACACCGACGCGTCGGAGCAGTAGTGTAGCTGCGGTCGGGAAAACATTAAAATCACCATATTGCGTGCAGTCGATATCGTCATCCATTTTACTATGGAAATTGACAATAACACCGACGCGTTCAGGCCGCTGCAGTAGTGTCGGTGCAGTCGCGCAGCTGCGGTCAGAAATGGACTGTCACCTTAACCCTATAATTGTGTTAGCCTATCCTATAGATATGAAAAGTTGAAAACACTTATAATGTGATTTCCGTGTCAAATAGGATAGGTTGCTTTAATATTTTTACCACTTACCGTTTAATTGTGTTACCATTTTCCCGCTCCTTTTTGCGCAATGTCGTGGCCACAGAGTTTAAAATTACTTGATCGCGTGTGTTATCATGTGTGTTATCAACGAATAGTCGTTCGTCTTTACTAATTCCTCCGAGTCTGCTACAGCCAATTCGCTCCGAAACTACTGGACCGACATGGGACCGACTAAATTGAAAATTGGTACACATACCTACATATTAGTGACCCAATGACGAAAGTGTAACTTTAATAAATACATTTTAAACATCAGGGCCACTTTTGTGTTAGATTACAGAAACACTTATGAGAACATTCATAAACTTTATCTGTCATTTTGACTTATGTAATTTAGCTTTCAGAAGTAGTAATGTAATTAACTTATTGTTAAATGAGAAAAAGACTAAATGTATTAAATTTGTCACTAGTAGTAACGTAAGGCATGTGCAAAAAAGTGTCATTGTGAAGGACGAGGAATTGGAATTGGTTGATAGTACAGTTTTTCTTGGTATAACTTTAGATTCTAAACTCCAGTGGGGTCCCCATCTCTTTCGAATAGACTGAGTTCTGCAGCTTTTGCAGTGAGCAAAATCCGTCAGTTAACTGATGTGAAAACAGCTCGATTAGTATATTTTAGTTACTTCCATAGCGTTATGTCATATGGTATTTTACTGTGGGGTGGCTTCAGAGATATATACCATTTTTGTTCTGCAGAAGAGGGCTATTCGAGCACTATATAAAATGAACCACAGAGACTCACTTAGAGATAAATTTAAGGAAATTGACATAATGACAGTGCACTGTCAATATATTTATGAGAATATTCTGTATGTACATAAAAACATTGCCAGTTTTAAGAAAAACTGTGACATACATAAGATTAATACTAGAAATAAGCATAAGCTTGCAGTACCTTTCACTCGGCTCCATAAAGTAAAAAAATCATTCATGGGTAATTGTGTAAGATTTTATAATAAACTTCCAAATATCATCACTGAATTATCTGTTAATAAATTTAAAAAATATGTAAAACGTAAACTTATCTCTAAAGCCTATTATAGCACACAAGACACAAGACTACATGAATAATGAAACACCGTGGGATTATGATTGAAAATAATTAATTATTTATTATTATGTTAATAATGATGAAATTGATAATTCAATGAATTATATATTAGGTAATCCGTATTTTTTGACATTTATATTTTTATTCTAGAAAGTTTCTAGACTAGTCTTTTTTTATACAATTTTGGTGTTTGACGATTCTTATTATTATTTATCTTTATTAATCTTTTTTCTTAAGTTAGGATTTTTATAATATGTATATAAAAGTAAAATATAAAACACTTACAAAACAATACAAAATACATATAAACACATTATAAAAAACCTAACCTAGGGTGCCGCCAGCAGCGAGGCAGGGCCCAAGCTGCCGGTGGTCAGGGCCGCAGAGAGAGGAACCGGCGGACTATCCGCGCCGTGTCCAAGATCACCGCCTTCTGCATCTGACCCTTGATCCAACCACCTAGCGAGAGTCTCTCAAGGTGTTGGTCGAGACTCTTCGCTATGAGACCGTTCGCCGAAACGACTATCGGGACAATGATCGTCGAATCAACATCCCACATGGCGGTTATCTCGTGAGCACAGTCTAGGTACTTGCCGGACTTGTCCTTCTCGGCCTTCACGAGATTCTCATCATGGGGGATGGTGACGTCGACAAGCACAGCCCGGCGCTGCGTTCGATCTATCAGCACGATGTCAGACTTATTGGCTACAATAGTCCTGTCAGTGATGATAGATCGATCCCAATAGAGCGTGGCACGACCATTCTCGAGAACTGGCACAGGTAAATACTTGTAGTACGGTACTTCGCGGTCCACAAGGCCATATAGGTGAATAATCCTGGCTACGAGATTATGTCTGTGCAAGTACTCGCCGTTAGCAAGATGAGAACAACCGGAAATGATAAACTATATGTGTGATTATATGTTGTTTGTTTCCCTTTGCAATAAATAAATAAATAAATAAATAAATAAAATATGCCTGAGTGACTCTCCGGGACGGCGGCATGCCCGACAAATGTCGACCGTACCGTCCTTTAGGATATATTTCCGATAGTTGTTCGTCATCATAACTTCGTCCGCAATTGCACAGGCAAAACCCTCTGTTTCTCCGATATGGTCCCCGAATCGTAACCAGTTCACCGACGCGAGCAGGTCTACATCGGGTCCCGTGAGGGCCTTGTAGAACCGCCCGTGTAGCTGCTTATCCTTCCATACCGCCCTGCGGTCCGCAGTACTTTGTACCACAGGTTTGTGCCAGTTCTCGTTTGCCAAGGAGAGCGGCGTGAGTTTCCTGTCTACTGCCACCACGTCACAATGTATCCCATACTCGTTGTTAAGGAAATAATTCCTGAGATTGCACACCTCGCGGTTGTGGAGATCTTTGGCGTTTAGGAAGCCTCGGACTCCACACTTCCGTGGGATGTACAATCTCATTATTGTTATTAAGTTTGACATATCTATAATAATTTAATAAATAATAAATTAAATAATAAATTGCTCTGATATTTAGATTAAGGTAATATTTAAAACTTGACAATTTAAAATTGCTTGTTGCTAGGCCTATTTGAATAAAGAATATTTTGAGTTTGAGTTTGAGTAACTAAATCAGGCCCGTAAAGTTTTATGAATAAGGGGGTATATATTCGATTATATATGTGGGTCAGTTTGTTTGTAAAAATCCCAGACATACTCGTATTTCCGTTTTTTCTCGCCTAGTGCGTATAGAAAAGAGAAAACACATCTAACAGATGTTTAATAGCTTTTACCCTTTCTTAACATAATGCAGTCATATATTTATAACTATAATTCTGAAAATTCCATTATATCTATATACGTATATGTAAAATGAGTAGTTTAGCTTTTGCGCGGATTACGGATAGATGTTACAAGGGTGCCGAGATAAAAGGGCCTCAACCCCTGAATCTCATCCCCGCTTATTTGTTCGACTAATGAAGTAGGTAGGGGCCTAGGGGCGGTATCAGTATTCATAATAGGAGGCAGGCAGCCTTGGCCGAACTATAGATAGAGCACTTTCCACTTGAACACTTTTGTAAATACATATGTATGTATGTATGTATGTATAATAAATCTGTCGAACAGTAGTTATTTAAACAAACAAACTACGCACAATAAACGAGCTCCATGCAATAATATGTTCTTCATACGTCTTTATAGTAGGTATCACAATTAGAAATTTATAAATAAAGATCATTAGATAAAGGTTTATAATTATAATGTTTGCTATTTCCAGGATTACAATATTTAAGACTATTTTTCTGCCTTCCTAAGCCTAATAAAATAACGGTATTCAAATTACCAAATGCTTAATTGATCTTCAAGCTTCCAACACATGAGCTGACGTACGGTGGTAGATGTTATTATTATCATTTTTATAGTTATTAAGTGTGTTTTAAGTTTTAAGTTTAAAAACAAGTACCAGTAGTTTACCTACTCTCTAATTGATCAAAGCACAAACCCACTTTCTCCCACATGTTAGCTTAGTTTTGTTTAATTAAATTTAATTGTGTTTTCCCTGGTTGCCCTGAAAACCAGCGCCATGGCTAAATATCTTAGTCATCGGCATATGCTGAGTGGCACCCATTATGGTGTTAGAATATATTAGAACAAGATGTAATAGGTTAAGTTTTATGTTTTACACCAAATAAAGTATATCTATCTATCTATCTATCTATCTATCTTTGGAAAATGAAATTCTCTGATAAAGTGTTTAACCCTTCTTTGGTTGATTTTTTCTTTTTGGCCGAAATTTATATGCATATGTTTCACGTAATCGATTTTTACTGCGAAATCAGTGGTAGAAGTTGCATAGGCTAAATCATATTTATGTAAATATATAATTTTCAGTAAGAGATATATGAAAAATCTTAATACTACCATCAGAAAGGTACACTATGCGCGTATGATAAAGTTATTAAAAATAAAACAATTAGCCTCATGCATGAAGTTTATATCAACGAAACATTTTTTATTCGGAAATTTATCCTTACACATATTTTAGTTTTTGCACTTGTACCGGCTAAACTGTTTTAATATAACTTTTAAGGCAGTTTACTGAAACACTAATCGACTTATAATTATTTATTAAAACACTATATTTATATACTGTTTTTATTAGTATTGAACTAACAAAATTTTGGTGGTAACTTTGGTGGGGAAAAAAATCCCAGTAGTTAAAACCAAACAGAGTTTACCGAGTAAAGGTGGGAATAAAATTCCTACCTTTTACCACTGGTAACAACTTGGTGGTAACTAGTGGGAATAACCCCCTCAATCGGGTTAATATTTATTATATTTTGGGTCACTAAAAAATTATTAATAATTAAATGCAATAGGGGCACAGAATAAATAATCCCATCAAAACATTTTCATGTAAAATGTTGCCAAGACGAAACCATAAGGTTAATGTCAAAATCGTTGTCGCTGCCAGGATTTTTGACATTTGTGGCAGTAATTGGTAATATCGCAGTCAGCAGCAGTATTGCAGCGCGACATTACTGCCTTACTGTTGCAAGCGGAGTGAGCCACGCCTGATAAGGGTATATTCGACTTACATTCATATTTTTTTAAACCGTCAAGATACGAGTACAAAGATTGGGTTAGGTTAGTACTTAAAGGGGCCGACAGAAAGCGTCATCGTTTCAGGGGATCCGGGAGACATGCACAGATGTACTTTTTTAATAACATGGTTAAGTCCCCCACCTGGGCAAGTCTCCCAGACTCCCCTACATATCTTATAAACAGGGTGACTATAGGTACCTTATTAGTCTTATCATAGAGTAACTTATACTAGAGCGGTACTGTCATAGTAAATTTTGTAACCCCAGTAAATTCACTGCCATCTGTCGACACACTTTAAAACTAAAAATGAAGATTTATAAAAATACGATATAATGTATTTACATATAGATAAATGTTTTTTTTATTTGCATTAATTATTTTTATGATTTTGACCCATGTTCTTTCACTGATATGCGTTAAAATTGTTAAATAACAAACGAAACCGTCAACGCCATCTATACGACTGTAGGCCAAAACTAGTAGCGCCCTCTGAACGAGAATCAAATTTTCTTGATTTTCGAGGCACGTTTTTTCCTTAGACTGTATCCATCTATTACGGAGTTATATCTATCTTTGGTCTTATTTTATTACAGAGCTAGTCACCGGACCGGTACACCTGATGACGTGTTTAGTTTAGACCAATGATAGATCTAACTCCGTAATAGATGGATACAGTCTAAGGAAAAAACGTGCCTCGAAAATCAAGATTCTCGAACAGATGGCGCCACTACCTTTGGCCTACTCTCGAATAGATGGCGTTGACGGTTTCGTTTGTTATTTAACAATTTTAACGCATATTAGTGAAAGAACATGGGTCAAAATCATATAAAAATAATGAATGCAAAAAAAAACATATATTATATAAATATACATTTTATCGTATTTTTATACATCTTCATTTTTAGTTTTAATCGTGATCGATAGATGGCAGTGAATTTACACTACAGCTACAAAATTTACTATAACAGTACCGCTCTATCCTATTATCCTCCTATCCTATCCTATCCTATTATCCTCTTTGGTTTAGAAAGACGCTAATCTGATTACAATCGATGCCTACGAGTATAATAGTCTAAAAGAATTTTGAACACATGATTTTTGCAAACAATACTTTATTTTAACTCACATCTGCGTGTGTACTATGTAATGTATACTATTGTTGAGGAATATCCTGCTAGATAACATAGGTAGGTACCTATACCTACCTTCTACCTATTACCTACAATGTTTCGCGTCACGATAGAGGTCAGGAAAACAGTCAAGACATATTTGAATGTCTTGAGATATGAATATTTCGGGTATTTTTACTAACGAAGCAATGAAATGTAATTGTACATTTTTCATGATAATAATTGTTCATGATCTTATTGAGTGCGAAGCAGATGACGTGCAAACTTATCGACGCTAAAGGTAAAGCGTCCACTTGTCGGTATCGTACACATCGGACGCATCGCATCAAACGGATACATTTTTCACAGTGCGTCCACTGTATTGGCAGCGTACGGATTACTGTCGGTGAGTACCAGGATACGGATTGACGGTGCCAGACGATGTAGTATTCTTTGTATAGAAACTCATATAAGTGCGTCCACCTGATCGGCATTCCGTATGACGTCATCGGCACGCATCGCAAAAGTTGCCTTTCGGAGCAACGGTGTCGGCATTGCAGATGTGCGATGCGTCCAATGCGGACAGGTGGACGCACTTATATGAGTTTCTATACAAAGAATACTACGATCCGTTGCGGGCGATGCGTCCGATGCGTACGATACCGACAAGTGGACGCTTACCTCAAAGAGTCGACAGAGAAAGTGCTAATACATATATGAGTTAAGGAACAACTTCAGCAGTCATAAATCGATATTGTTAGGCAGTGGGATTTCTACACGAAGTACTATTAGTAAGGTTGTATTTGGGTGGCCGACCAAAACCCCACTGACGTGTGCCAAGATTAAAATCAGAATGAATTTACCTTTCACGTGCGATTGCGATGTGACCCAATCGATGTAAATCGGATTAAGTCTAACCTCGAAATCCTTCAAAAGATATGAAATTTGGTATATATGTTAATTAAAGGTCTCTTTTTCATGTCCACACTATTTGACATTTGGGGACCTCGAGGAATCGCAGCCATCTTGGAAAATGTGTACCATCCTGGAGAAATTTGCGTTTTACTCTAAATATTCGTTCTCTATGAAAATATGGTGTAAGGCAACATTAAAGCTTATTAAATTCTACACAAAACAGTCCTGTTTTTCAAAATTATACAAGTATTTTTTCGGACCCGTCATAAAATAAAATTTTTGTAGGAGACGGTTAAGTATAACCTTTTGACTTCTGAGCCTTATTTCCAGAAGAAAGCTCCGTTTTTGGGACATGGTGTTTTATACCTTTTTTGTGTAAAACTTAATAAGCTTTTGTTTCGCCATACACAGTATTCACATTAAACCAGAAAAACCAAAAAAGACATACTTTTCAAGATGGCGTTTGATCCCCGTGACCCCGAAGCTCCAATTTTATAATTTATAACACGCAAACAGGGATCCCTGAAATTGTAGGTGTCAAATTTCATCAATGTCACTATTGTATAAACCCCATTTAAGACCTAAAATCTGTTTTTGCAGTCACATTTTTAAGTCCTAAACATTTTTCCTCCTTTTATTTTAGTAAATATGTATTGCATAACACTCATGTACCAATTATGGATCTACTGATGTCTATTTTATTGAAATCCACTCAATAGTTTAGGCGCTAGAAGTAAAAATATGATTTACTATTCGACGTCCTCTCAAGGCGGCTGTATTGATTTTTCTATAATAAAACAAGTGTAAACAGGTTGTGAAGGTCAAGAGGAATCTACCGATATGTCATTTTAAAGAATCCGTCCAGTATCCTAAGCTACAGGGTGTACTGATTTTCAGTATCTAAACCCATAACCCTACTTTCTGTTTAAGTCGCAGTCGAGTAAAATGTTGATATTGGGGTAGAACGTGTACAAATGTATAGACAAAAGTGGAATTCATATTCCTCCAAGTTTTATATTAAGAGAATATCCCCTGAAAGTGTATAAGCGCTAAATCTGGATTCAGCTATTATTTTCTATAACAAGATGTATTTTTTCCGCAAAGATATCAAGGACTGTTTTGTGTAGAATTTAATAAGCTTTAATGTTGCCTTATATTAAATTAAATTAAAATAAATTTTACACATGAAGATAAAATGACCCAGTAATGGGAACCGTAATAGTAATGTTTAATCTAGTTTATTTTGATCGTATAATAAAATTGCATGAGACTCTTATTGTTAAAAAAATGTACTATTCAAAACCGTTCTCCATATTATATTGTCCTCTCCTATAGCACTGCTGCATGCATGGACTCGAAACAAAATTGTCAGTACATTGGTAGAGCCGTGTTGCTTTCCCTAGTAATAGCCCTTTTGACATCTGTTATATTCCTACCCGTCAAATAAAAAATAAAAAACCGGCCAAGTGCGAGTCAGACTCGCGTTCCAAGGGTTCCGTACATTACACAATTGAAACAATGTATTTTTTATGTGAAACGTGAGTGAAATGTCTTTAAAAAATCCGTAGGAGTCGGATCATAAACTAAGTAATTAAGTCCGAGTCACGCTTGACTGCAATTTCTAATAGGTTTTCTTGTAATCTATAGGTAAAGATCTATTTTGTGTATTTTTTTCAAAATTTTTGACCCAGTAGTTTCGGAGATAAAGGGGGGGAATGGTCATTTTTTTCCTATTTTCTTGAATAACTTCTAAATAGTTTTTTCTAAAGTTATAAAAAAAATATATTTGAGATTTTCACAATGAGCTCTTTCATTTGATATATAACACGATATAGTTTGAAAAACTTTATTTTTTTAATTTTCTCATTTACCCCCCAAAAGTGGCCCCCATGTTTAAAATTCATTTGTTTACGTTACATGTCCGTCTTTGGGTCACAAACTTACATATGTATACCAAATTTCAACTTAATTGGTCCATATTAAATATATTAATAACGGGTCACTCACGTGTTTTAAGTCGAAAACGCTCGACATGTTACGGTTCTGCGTGTTGCGGTTCTGCGGTGACGGAACACGTATTGGATTCGGATTCGACTCACTATATACGTTTCGATAAGGTAACCGTACTGGCGAAAGAAAAGTTTGTGATTCAGCGAAAAGTACGGGAGGCTATCGAAATTGGTCGTCATCCGAATTTTAACCGCGATTGTGGTTGGTCAGTGCCTCCGAGCTGGAAAACTGTTTTGGGTACTACGTCGGTGGACAGTGTGGACGAACCATTAGCGAATGACGCAGTGAGTGTTGTGTGCAACCCACCATTTGACAATAATGCCGTAAACGAGGGTAGTTTCTCGCCCCCCCTGCCGCCACCGGCGCCCGCGCCGAGTCATCGGGCGCGGAGAGCTGCGGCCCGCAGTCTGCGCCGGTCCGTCACCGTCGACGCAAGCTCCTGATGACGCTCCTCGGTACGGAGTGAAACATGTCGAGCGTTTTCGACTTAAAACACGTGAGTGACCCGTTATTAATATATTTTATATGTCTGTGTCTCACGGAAGTTTTGTTAAGTGGTCCAGTAGTTTCGGAGAAAATAAGCTGTGACAGACAGATAGACGCACGAGTGATCCTATAAAGGTTCCCTTTTTTCCTTTTGAGGTACGGAACCCTAAAAATCGTTATTTTTAGGGTTCAGGCCGTGCGGACGCAAACGCCAATTTGGCTCGCCGATTATGACCGATATTACCGATAAAATGGGGTGCGGACGCAAGAATACCAATTTGTGACGCTAGTATTCGCGTTAGGGGGCAATTTTTAATTATTTAACTTTTTTTTTTATGATTGAGCGCTCTAAACAAATGCCCCAAACGCGAATACTAGCGTCATAAATTGGTATTTTTGCGTATGCACCTCAATTTTTTCAGTAATATCGGTCATAATTGGTGATCGAAATCGGCGAGCCATATTGGCGTTTGCGTCTGCACCACCTGATTTGATCAGACAATTTAATCAGATTGGCGAAAAATTGCTTCGGTCCGGACTGGACTGGCCTTAACTTAGTTCGGAAATTGCAAATAACTTGACACGATCTCTGTGCATGCGCGCTCGATTCGCGGAGTAATTTTTAAATTACCAAAATTAATATTTAATTTTGTTATTACATTAATTGTGCCTCAAAATTCTTAGATTCTGGTCGGAGACCAGAAGCGGTCAGAGATCAGGGTGGGGCAACTGCCCCAAGATGAAGCCCGACCCGGACGTCTAAAAAGCGTCACTACTTCGGAAATTGTCACCCGAAATATACATGATATGGTTCTGCCAGATCGGCGATTGAAGCTATCTGAAATAGCTGACACTATATAGGCATCTCGAAAGAACTGGTACAACATATCCTTAGTGAAGAATTAAACATGAAAAAGTTATCGGCTCGTTGGGGCCGCGATTGCTTACGCAGGACCAAAAAAGGATTCGGGTGCAAAACTCAAAGGAATGTTTGGAGCGTTTTCAGAAAAATAAAGCCGATTTTTTGCGTCGATTTGTAACAACAGATGAAACATGGGTTCATGGGCATTACTGCTTTAAAACGAAGATGGAATAAATGCTTAAAAATACACGGACACTATGTAGAAAAATAAAATCGGTTTTATCACGCTAACTTAAGTTTTTTCTTATTAGGCCGCTGTTACTTATCATCCCGCCCTCGTAGTTCACATAAGTGTCATTAGTAGCGAACGTCAGTTGGACCGTCCAACGTGTGACGTCATCACGCTCTGTTGAATTCGCACCAAATATTATGAGCGTTTCAACCGCTCCAAATTTTTCAACATTTTAAATATTGTTTAATAAAATAATGTGAAGGTTTACAAAAGTATTTTTATTTTTTTCGGTGTTCAAACGATATAAATATGATTAGAAAAATTAAAAAAAAAAACATGCAAGGAACTAATTGCAGCCGATCTCCGCAACCTAGTCCTTCCGAGGTCCCGGGTACGAATACTGATATTTTTAAGAGCTTCTGTATCAAAGCATGTATTTATCTATATATGCATGTATATCGCCGGCTCCTATACCCATAGCATAGCCTAGTTACACCTAGACAATTTTAACGATTTTGAATGTGGAACTTTCATTGAGTATTTCTCAGATAAGAGTTCAAAACTCGAATGGAATTTGTACTTGTACAAGCACGCGGGGAATAACGAGGATAGTAAACAAGGTTAATTTGCTTAGTTTGGGCCTAGGTTGAACTGTGTAAAACTGTCCGTAAATGTGGTATTTTCCATAAAAAGGGACCTTATTGTCGATGGCGCTTACGCCATTATTAACGATGCTCCGATATAAATACAATGCCGCGCGACGCTGTGCGGCGTAAGCGCCATCGACAATAAGGTCCCTTTTCATAGAAAATGCCCCAAATATATACTTATTTATTGCATTCACAAGCCCGATAATTCTGATATCTGGTTTTATATGGGTACACTACATAATTCCGAAAAATGTTATGCCGAATTTCAGAATGCCGAATTTCATTATTCCTATTTTTAAATGCTCGACCTATCAAAATTCCGACTTGAGGGTCGCAGTTCTGCCGAATTTATTCATGCCGAATTTAACGTGATGCGGCACGACAGGCACCCGTAATAATTACTAAGACGTGAGTCTTCATTTGAATATCACGAAATTCATTTTTCACCTCAGCAGCTCGAACAAGCCTACTTTCGTCACTCCCTGGAGTGAGGAAAGTGCGACTTTCCTCACTCCAGGGAGTGAAACAATGTAGCTTTTTAATTTAGTGAAGGCCATGAACTTCATACTGTACGGTACCGTACGGTCCGGTCCGGTCCGATCCGGTCCGGTCGGGTCCTGTCCTGTCTCGTCTCGTATCGTATCGTATCGTATCGTATCGTATCTTATCATATCGTACATATTATAATACTTTTTTTTCTGTTTATTCTGTGTAATTCGAAATACATTTTAACCTTTAATATGTTCTTACTACTGAGGTGAAAAATTATGTGTGCAACACGAGAGCAAAGTTATTTTACATCTCGTGTTTTTGAGTCCCTCGCTACGCTCAAGATTCTACCTTAGAATCTTTCGCTTTCTCGGGACTCAAAATAAACACTCGCAAGAAAAACCAACTTTCCTCTCTTGTTGCACAAATAACTATTTCCGACCTTACAAAAGACCGAATTTCTGAATTCCGAATTATTTTATTTCCGATCGGACAATGGTTTTTCGGAATTTAAGAATTCGGGAAACATTTTTTCGGAATAGGAACTTTAAGCTTTCGGTCAAATGACAATCGCATTTGAAATTTTCGGAAATAGCACATTCGTGGTTTTCTTCCATCGTGTTTTTAAAATCGTAATTTTGATATTTCGGACTTATAAAAAATCGAGATTATCAAAATCGTGCTTATAAAATTCGGAAAAACATATTTCGGAATATTTGGGTGTTCCCGTTTCATATACCTACCTATCTACCTACTTACACGGTGTTTTTTTTAAACTGTTAACTTTGGGGTACGGCTAAATTTACCGCCCTAAAAATGCGTAAAATGCCGAAAATTTAAAGGGCCATATGTACTGTCTAACGTTGTACAATACACGTGCGAAAAGGTAATTCGCAACTTATGTCTATTTAAAACACTCCCTTTCGGTCATGTTTTAAATTATCGCCACTCGTTGCGAATTTCCTACTTTTCGCACTTGTATCGTAATGTACTATTAATTCACCAAACAATTGAAAACTGTGACATATCAATGACATTTCGAATATCGATCGTCCGAGATAGTATTTGCGTTTAGTAGCAAATGTATGAACTCATACTAAACACTAATCAACATGTTTGTAAACAGAGGCCCTAAGGCAAGTTGAGGTCAGGTCAGGCCTAAGGAAGTGAATAAAAAATATTCATTGATTATCTCCAAAATGGAGTTAATTAGAATACCATTTCTTTGAAAAAGTTACTAAAACTAAGCTCAGGAATGCACCCTTGAAATTAACGGACTTTAAAAAAACACCGTGAATATCATTAGTCCGCCTATAATTTATCATCATCCATGAATAAGAGTGTCTAGCATAATTTGAATTTTGACGGACACAGGTACCACCAGGAATGTGTAACACCACCCACATATCCTACTTACTAAACGATATCTTGCGTTATTCAAGGCTTAACTTATTCAGTATACTGTAGTGTAGTGTAGTGTAGTGTAGTGTAGGCGGTACTGGCCAGGTGTTATCCTGTCCATTATCAATTCAAGTCGCAACCCGATGACGAGCCGTGCGCCGTGCCGAGCCCGTGCCCGATCAACCCGCTGCGCCTTATGTGGCATGGCAAAGGACACTGCAGCACGCCGCTTGTGTGAGAAGATGCAACTTATTCTTTGTCTCGACCATTGCAGTTGCTGCTAAACGCCTAACCAAATTAGGCTTGAAAGTGGAATTTCAAGTTAAGTTCCATATGTTACAAAATATAAATGTCGGTCCCTGACAACCCCACTTTGCGTTTCGCTATTTTAGTATCATATTCACACATTGTTCAATGTCAATGTTGTTTGTTGTAATAACAAATGTCAGAGTTGTGGAAATCATGAAAAAAGGTTTAGAAGTAGTATCAACTATCAACAATTAAGAAAAGGAAAGCAGCATATTTTGGACATATATATAGAAACAATAAATACAACTTACTGAAATTAATAATTGAAGGAAAAATTGAACGGAAGCGTGGTAGCGGTAAAAGGCGCACATCATGGACTGGAAATATAAGAGACAGGTTAAAAGTGAAGAGCATAGATAGACTAATTCGTATGACTGAACATATAGAGACATATAGACATATGGTCGCCGACATCCTGGACGGAGATGGCACGTGAAGAAGAAGAAACAGCTAAAATAGTTATTTACGATACAAGTGCGAAAAAGAGGAAATTCGAAACGAGTGGCGATAAATTAAAACACGACCGCAGGGAGTGTTTTAAATCGACACGAGTTGCGAATTACCTTTTCGCACGTGTATCGTACAACGTTTTACAGTACATACCATACCATACCATACCAAAAAAAAAATTACCATAGTAAAATTACTGTACATATGGTGCTACTTTTTCGCAACTAGTGCGTAAAGAGCACTTTTCGTGCATATGTCGAAAGTTTAAAGGGCCATATGTACTGTAAAACGTTGTTGTACGATACACGTGCGAAAAGGTAATTCGCAACGAAGTTCCTCTTTTCCGCACTTGTATCGTAAATAAAAAAAAATCCCCACACCAGCTAGTTAAGGCTCTCTTGATTGTTCTCTCTTGTTGAATAGAATAATTTTTGGTTTTATGGGTCAATTGCGTGGCATCAGCGTTAGACCTATCTAACAAACGAACTTATAATTTTTTATTATTTTAGGGCTTATTTAACAATATTTAAGACTATCTAGTTCCACTCTGACACTTTACACACCCAATCAATTGATTAATAAACAATTGAATCATTAATTATTCATACCAATTCTCATAGCTGTCATACTAGACGCATTTTTACACCAAAAGTCCTAGTATGCGTACAGAGATTAAATGCCAAAAAGTGTATTTAATGTTGAAATAAAGATATATATATATAAAATATTAAGACTAATTAAAGCCCTTAGGGTGCATTCTGTGTTGTAATGTAACGATGCCTAACTACTGGGATTTCGTATGTCGGTGCGACGGAGACGACGATTTTTCCTAACTTTAAAGGGCTGTCTATTTTGAACCATTTCAGATAGGTACTCCACTTTCAGAATATACGTGTTATTATTACTGTTATTTTCTGCAGCAATTATTATAAAAAAATGTATTAAAAAAAATATGGGTATATGGGAACTCATTGGAGTCGCTATGTAGGGTAATAATGGCCATCTTGAATATCTCACTTCCGGTTAAGATTTCGATTGGGCAACTGGCAAATTCGGATTCAGTGGAGTCAAATTAGGTTAAAAAACCCAGTTGCCAAAAAGTAATATGATTTGCGAGTCGCATCAAGACGGAGAGCTATTTGGGTTTTTTTTTTGTCTAGTCTACATTTAATTTAAATGATTCAAATTTCGTTGAAGGTAATTTGTACTAGTATTAGGACTGTGAGACAATAGAGCAGGGGTCACCAATTAGTTTCTTCAGGGGTCCGGTTCTTCTTTTCTCCTTGAGTTTATTAAATAGGCAAAAAAATTAAATAGGTCGGCCGTCCGGATGCGCACCGCGGTCCGCCATTTGGTGACCCCTGCAATACAGGGTAAATTTTTGTTGTGGAATTATATTCTTGAATACTACATTTTCTCTATTGTTACATTGGTAAGTGAATAATTTCAGAGTTTTGAACATTGTATTTATATACATATAACCAGATGCCATAGACAATAATATTCATAATCCTCAGAATTCATTGAGTAACCATAGAAATTCAGATTCGTTCTTAATTTAAGCTAGTGTGTGATAGCACTAAAAGCATGATATCAACAGCACAGACAAGTTATGTCCGCAAAAAACATTTTGGTGGGAAAATGGAAAAAATTTCATTGTATAATTCAATTTCACTATTTGTTGTAGTTTATTGTACTTTATTTCATTGCATGTTTGAGTAAAGCGCTATATGTACCTATACACTTCAGGGTGAAAAGGGCTTGCCAGCCTCATATCCCTATCCTATTTGGCCGGCAAGCCCTTTTTACCCGGCCTCTGCAGTAATATACTATTCATTGTTACCCTTCAAATTATAAAAACAATATATCTTAGAACACGAAATATTTAATTCGCTAGCAGATATCAATATCATATCCATTTTAAGAGCATTGTTTGCTAACTCAGTATTTAGACTATAGTAACACAGTGGATAATAAAATAGTAGCAATTTTTGCTCATATACATACCTACTGCAACAGCAAGGAGACAATTTATTAATATAAAATAAATAACCAAAAAGAGGTAAACAACAACACGTCGCAATGCAATCATAAAGTTATGTGTGAGGCATCCTTCAATCAGTCAATGCAATCATAAAGTTATGTGTGAGTGTGAGGCATCCTTCAATCAGTCAATGGCAAATTTGATTTACATTACTTATCAGAAAAGTGGCCTTACTTAATCAATCTAGCAATCCAATCCATTGCACACAAATTGTTGTAGTTTCACTCACTATTATTTTTAGTCGCTTTTGGCTTTTTTGGGATATGTCTCACGATGGTTTAAGTTCGACAAATTGTTATTGTTAGGCACACTTTTGTTTTGCTATAAGTAGCTATCCAATACCATCAAGTGTTTATATTATAAAGCGATAAAGTTTCATTCCACGTATCAAACTTAATAATTCGGCTATATAAAGTTGAATCTTATGAACAACAGTGAAAGTAATAACAAAATATCTTACCTGATCTGGGCAGAAATATCCAAAAGCAACCATTCCGAACAGAGAGAGTAGTAAACAGAACAGTATTATTTTTCGTAGTTTCGATCTTGGCTCCATTTTCTTAATTTCGTAGACACCACTCGGCAGCAGCAAAGCAAAATCACTGTCTACTTGCACCGACACACTTTTTTGCATTTCGGTTGGATGCATGTCTCATTTTTATTAAAATATCTCAAAGAAGCACATAAGACTTTCGTAGTTTACTTGCGTTTTATCACATCATAACAATATGTAATGTCAACCTTACATAGTAGAAGTCTTGACTATAATTTCTTGATAAGTTCGATTTCTAAAACACTCTTGGTAAACGTATTTTATTAGTTCATAAATGCACGTATCAAAAGCGTGATAGGTTAAAACTAACGCAAGATTAAATACAACTATCGATGTCCATGATCACTTGATCAGCCGACGAACGTGAACTGGCTGATATAACCGACCGTTCGACCCGTTCGTTCAGTGTTCTGTTCATTTCGTTTCGTTCACTACACTGAGTGGATCAGTGGAATACAAATACAAAAACCTACACTACTCACACTACTATCACGCAGATGGCTATTCGTCGGGGACCGAAGGCGAGCGGTGTTGTATCTCCTTTCGTCGTTAATTTAACTAGGCGGTATAGAGCAGGATAGAATATTTACTAAACTGAGGAAAATCAAAGTGAGACCAAGCGACTCAAGCGAGATGAATAATGTTGTCCTTCATCATTCGCGTACTCAGAATAATAACTAAAGCATAGAAGCCGGGCAAAAATGCTTCGCAAATATGTATACCCGTGCTTTACTTCCTTACGAATTAGATAATGTGTCGAAAAGAGATGCATATATGCTTGTTATTTCTCATTTACGTACGGTGTCATAAGTTTGATAATTTGCTAGAGATGTAACTGTGTTGACTTTTTATATCGATAAATTATGCATAAGTTTATGTGCCGTGTAAAAGAATAATCACGAAATTGGCAAATTGATAATAGTCTGGCTAATGAAAGTTGAACCTGAAAAAACGCGGCAATTTCAAGAAATCTGTAGCAGGCGGCTCGTTGAATACAAGGATTGCATAACTTTTATACTTTTTATAATTTTCATATTCTAAAAATCATAAAATGTATAAAAACTATGCAATCCTTGGAATCAAAGAGCCGCCTGATATTAGGATTAATGCATGTACCTAATATAGCTTTTATCTCATTTGCAGTCTACCACTCAGAACCGTCTAACTATACCTCTCGTTTTTTTTATCATTAGAAAAAAGGCGAGCGATCTTAACGTCTTTTTATCGAAAAACACTGAAAATAAGTCACAACAAATATAATATACGATCATTTACATACTTTTGCTTTTATAAGTCAAATATTGCTATATTTATAAAAAAAACTTGTCAATAAAAAGACACGTGGAAATGGTTTACCTTTTTTTCCAATGCTAAAAGACTAAGTACTTATAGTTTATTCGGGTTCCGTACCCAAAGGGTAAAAACGGGACCCTATTACTAATACTTCGCTGTCCGTCTGTCTGTCACCAGGCTGTATCTCATGAACCGTGATAGCTAGACAGTTACAATTTTCACAGATGATGTATTTCTGTTGCCGCTATAACAAATACTAAAAAGTACGGAACCCTTGGTGCGCGCGTCCGACCCGCACTTGACCGGTTTTTAGTATTATACTATAGTCTGGCAAACACAATCTGTCAGAAAGTAAGAACAAAGAAAACTATAGGTACAGTCGCTGGCAAAAATATCGATCCAGACAAATGGCTCAAAAATATGTGAACACGATTTTATTGTCTGAGCGTACACATATTTTTGAGACTTTGGGAATGTATATATATTTATGCCCTTGACTGTACTCATCAATTAAAATGAGACAGTCCTGGGCCAAACTATAAGAAAGCTGTAAATGTCGATAGGTTATTGATCTGAGGTCGATACATCACTATGCCAAAAATATAACCTTTCATACTTAGCAGAAAAGTTCGAAAATATATGCAAAAATCTATACAGACTTGAATGCAAGTAATAATTACATAAACAACATATCAATTTCAATGTTTAGGGTCAGGTCCTATAAATTAATTTCTTCAAAATTGAACAAAACTCACCGACTAAAGGTTATCGGTTCGTGCGTATGTTCTTTTCTTCCTGTATGCGATTTACAGCCCTCGATCACACAAGACATTATCACAAAGGGAACTTCAAACCATTACAAATAAAATCTCAGCACGTTTTTCAACAATCTTTCAGGAATAGCAACAATATAATTAAAATAAACCAAGATGACCGCTGAAATTCCTGAAATATTTCAACTAAAATAATACGATTATGTCAAGTTGTTACAGTTGACACCTACCTGTGAAATAACGAACATATATTTTATTTGACTGGATTATATTAGAACCACATAGAACCATTTGACATTTTCCTTAGTTCATCTTATGACAATACTGAAAAAAACGAAAGAACTTGCGGATTGTTGTCTCACTCACTCATAGACAATAGTTATTTGTGTAACAAGAAAGTTAGTTTTTCTTGCGAGTGTTTATTTTGAGTCCCGAGAAAGCGAAAGATTCTAAGGTAGAATCTTGAGCGTAGCGAGGGACTCAAAAACACCAGATGTAAAATAACTTTGCTCTCGTGTTGCACACGTAATTTTTCACCTCAGTAGTGAGAACATATTAAAGGTAAAAATGTATTTCGAATTACACAGAATAAACAGAAAAAAAAAGTATTATAATATGTACGATACGATAAGATACGATACGACACGATACCGGACCGTACCGTACCGTACCATAAGAAAAAATGTAATCCTATTTACGCAGTAAATGTACGACCACACTCACCGCAGGTCAGCACCCCTCCGACAAAATTATAGTTTATGACCGCAGGTGGTCGGGCCTTTAACTGGTCACGCTTCGCGTCGAGTTCGACTCTCCTCTGCTCTTCGAAGGCCTGCACTTTTAATTTGTACTCACTGTATGCCTCCACTTCGGCCGATCTTGTGCCGAAGTCTCCCAGTGCAATGGTTCAATGTCATATCTCCGCATGTGTCGCTTCAGCACATCTTTGTAGCGCAGAAGTTGGCTGCCCTGTTTCCGCTTCCCACTTTGCAACTCTGAGTATAAGATGCGCTTAGCAACTCTGCCATTAGACATACGGGAGACATGACCACACCATCGCAGCTGTCGCCGCATTAGATAGGCTTCAATGCCGCTGACATTAGCACGACGTAGAACCTCGGTGTTCCTGACACGATCTGACCAAGAGATGTTCATAATTAAGGTGAAACCTATCCAATGCACGAATGTGTTTTCGGTAGAGACACCACGTTTCAGAGGCATACAGGAGATTGGGCAGAACTATTGCCATGTACACAGATACCTTTGTCTGGAACTTAATGTCATGTGACCGGAACACCTTGACGTGCAGTTTGCCGAAGGCAGCGGCAGCCGCTCTGATTCTGCTGTTAATTTCTTCGTCAAGATGGCACTTGGATGTTATTGTGCTCCCCAGATATCTTAAGAGTCGTCGCCGAGCCTGACGTCAATGGGCGCTAGTGTCTCCAACCCCATGATTTCGGTTTTCTTGACACTGATTTTAAGGCCGAAGCGCTGACAAGACTCATTGAGGCTCGTCATAAGCGTTTGTAAGCTATCTGGGGAATCCGCCACAAAGCAAATGTCGTCTGCGTACATTATCTCCGTAATAGTAGCTTGAGATACTTTCGTGCGCGCCTTTAGTCGCGCTAGATTAAACACACTGCCATCAGTGCGAAAACGAATACGGATGCCATCCGCTAACGTTTGTAAGGCATCTCTGACGACAACAGCAAAGTAAATTGCGAAAAGAGTTGGTGCCAAAACGCATCCTTGCTTGACGCCACAAGTGACACCAAAGTATTTAGAATTTTCGCCTCTAACGCTGGCACAGCATTGCATGCCGTCGTGCAGAAGTCTAATGAGCCTGACAAACTTAGCCGTGCACCCCCGCTTCGCTAGCACCGTCCACAAGGCTTCACGAGGCACGCTGTCAAAAGCTTTCTCAAGGTCAACAAAGCAAAGAAATAGTGGCTGACCTTGTTGTTGTAATAAAAGTATGAAGTTCATGGCCTTCACTAAATTAAAAAGCTACATTGTTTCACTCCCTGGAGTGAGGAAAGTCGCACTTTCCTCACTCCAGGGAGTGACGAAAGTAGGCTTGTTCGAGCTGCTGAGGTGAAAATAGTTATTTGTGCAACAAGAGAGGAAAGTTGGTTTTTCTTGCGAGTGTTTATTTTGAGTCCCGAGAAAGCGAAAGATTCTATAATTGATTCACGAGCGAAGTGAGTGATTCTAAGGTAGAATCTTGAGCGTAGCGAGGGACTCAAAAACACGAGATGTATAATAACTTTGCTCTCGTGTTGCACACATAATTTTTCACCTCAGTAGTGAGAACATATTAAAGGTTAAAATGTATTTCGAATTACACAGAATAAACAGAAAAAAAAGTATTATAATATGTACGATACGATAAGATACGATACGTTACGAGACGAGACCGGACCGGACCGGACCGGACCGTACCTTACCATACCGTACCGTACAGTACCTAGAAAAAAAAAAACATAGTCGTACATAAAAAAAAAGGAATAAAAGTATGAAGTTCATGGCCTTCACTAAATTAAAAAGCTACATTGTTTCACTCCCTGGAGTGAGGAAAGTCGCACTTTCCTCACTCCAGGGAGTGACGAAAGTAGGCTTGTTCGAGCTGCTGAGGTGAAAAAGTAATAGCGTGTTGTGAATACGATATCTTTTACCAAGCTTTTATTTTTGCCCGGCTTCTTTGCTTTAGTTATTATTCTGAGTTCGCGTACGTTATTCAATAGTGTAGCCACTTCAAAAAAATTAAGTGTAACTTAAAATAGTCGTTCACGTCATTAAAAAAAAAACTTTTAGTCACAGAACAATAAAAAAGCGCTGGTGGCCTAGCTGTAAGAGCGTGCGACTTTCAATCCGGAGGTCGCGGGTTCAAACCAATGAGTTTTTCAGAACTTATGTACGAAATATCATTTGATATTTACCAGTTGCCTTTCGGTGAAGGAAAACATCGTGCGGATGAGGATACCGGACTAATCCCAATAAGGCCTAGTTTCGCCTCTGGGTTGGAAGGTCAGATGGCAGTCGCTTTCGTAAAAACTAGCCTACGTCAATTCTTGGGATGAGTTGTCAAGCAGACCCCAGGCTCCCATGAGCCGTGGCAAAATGCCGGGATAGCGCGGGGAAGAAGAGAGTCACTGAGAACAATACCCAAAGAGTAAAGTAAGTACTTATAATAACTTCATGATAATAGGCATAGAGTAACTTATACGGAGTTATATCTATCTTTGATAATGTATCTATCTTTGCCACAGTAAATTCACTGCCATCTATAGACACACGATTCAAACTAAAAATGAAGATGTATAATAATACCATAATAGTACATTATGATACAAGTGTGATAAGTTGGTCACTACACACGAGGCGATATTGTGCGCGCGAGCTGTAAGCGAGCGCGCAATAAGAAAGCCGATGTGTGTAATGACCAATGCACACGCGTTTCATACGACGTTTTTCAACACACTTGCGAGAAAAAAATAGTAGATTGTGTCACAAGGGAGCAAAATGACATATTTACGGTGAGGGCGTACAACTGAATCCTAAACGAAGCGAAGGATTCAAGTGTTAACGCCCAAGGTGAAAATAATTTTGCTACCATGTGACACATACTGCTTTTCACATCACCTATGAGGAAATTACATACATATATGAGGTTTCAAAACATTATTATTTTAAGCAAAGATCGATAGGGACAAAGTGCCAAAAATATGTATACACGACCTTAGTATAGGTACAACGTACTTCTGGCACTGTCCGTATCGATATTTTCAGACGTGACTGTACTGACAAATTAAAAGTACCTATAGCTCATTATGTACCTAATATATTTTTAAAGACAGCAGTAAGCCGAGCACATGATTGGCGCGACAGTATCTCGCCGCGAGATAGACTACCCGTCTTTTACTAAATGTATAAATTAAAGAGGGACGGGTAGTCTATGTAGCGGCGAGATACTCTCGCGCCTATCATGAGCTAGCCCGTCTACAAACACCTAAAATGATACAATGAAAATCAAGTACATTATTTTTGTAGATTTTTCTGGTAACAAATTAGCTCTTACCCCTTTGAACCAAATCTTCGGAAGAACACTATGAAGACTGATATCACTTATACATATTTATTATTATAAAGTTATTGATTTAAACTAAGTATATACAAATTTATACAGAATACAGAACCGCATAATTATGCTTTGTGAAATATTAAATTTGTACAAAACTTTTTAAAATAAACTTTTTAAATTGCATAGACAAGTATGGCTGCGTTTAAGGAGACCTAAAATGTCAAAATAAAAATTAAATTATTAATGTTTTTTACGTTTCTTTGTAAATACTACGCTAATTAATTAATTTACTTAATTTAAATATGCTATTAATTAATTTAAAATACGCTAATTACATTTATTGTTTACAATTACAACAAAATATTATTTAAGTTAGAAAAATTGTATGCACGCAATCGATTATAAAGAATTTGTTTTCGATTATATGCATACTAATTTCATATGTCTTTGTGTCAATATTTCATACTGGCAACAAATTGTCCTTGAACAGAAAAGTGCCACTTTGATCCCTCCTAGCAGGGAAGAAAAGTTCCCTTTTCGAATAGGTGATGTGAAAAGAAACTTTCATATTAATCAAATTTTAATACTTAAAACAATTATTATTGTGTGTTTCATTTGTCATACTCGTGCCGGCCGGCCCTCGCTCGCCCCGGCCGCGGGCGGCGCGGCAGGCGGGCCGGCCGGGCCGCGCACTGCGCAGGCGGTCGGGCGCGCCGGGGCCCGCCAGTCCGACCAATTAAAGAAGGCTCCCTTTCTATGCATATTATTAGCAATCAGTTAGCTTCTTAACTCAGTCGGATAATATAATGAAAAAGCACGAGTGGAATAATACGCGTGTTTAATATCTAGGATTATGAGCCAAAAATCGGTGGAATAAAAAGGTCGTTTTGAGAAAGTGTGTTGAAAAATGTATGTATATTATTATTATTATATTGTTTAATACACTAGCAGCTGAAAGCTGATGCGTGTATATCACTGCACTTGTTTTTTTTTTACTATAAGTCTATTAGTGTTCATTTTGTTAGTTGTTTTAAGTGTTTGTCAAGTCTGTTTTTAAAGGTGTTCACTGAAGGAGCACATGTCACTGCTTCTGGTAATTTATTCCATTTATTTTGCATTAATTATTTTTATATGATTTTGACCCATGTTCTTTCACTGATATGCGTTAAAATTGTTTAATAACAAACTAAAGCGTCAAAGCCATCTATACGAGAGTAGGCCAAAGGTAGTGGCGCCATCTGATCGAGAATCAAATTTTCTTGATTTTCGAGGCACGTTTTTTCCTTAGACTGTATCCATCTAATACGCAGTTATATCTGACAGCGTATCGGACAGCGACCGTGGTCCGGTCACTATATTTCTTTCTAGCTCTCAGCTGCGTCCTTAAGAGTCCGCAGCAAGCTCGGCTCTCCATACAAACGTAGTTACGCTCTCATTTTAAAACGACTAGCTAGATTGCTTTGAAACTTTTACAATAGGATATGCCTGTAATTAGTTTATGTAGCTTCGGATACCATACTAAGTTAAAAAAATACAGCGATTTTATTTTTTTCAAAAACTTGTTTTTGCTCTATTTCGTTTGTTTTATAAGCTGGAGCTATATTAACTACTACTCCCCCGCCGAGACCGTTGCTACGGTCGATAGTCAAGCAGATGGGGCGGAAAGTGTACGGTTCGACCGCTACGTGTTCTCCTTTCTGCAGTTTGTTCCCGTTCTAGCGGTGGATTATTGGGAGCAGATGCGGGTAGCTGCGGAATCACTGGCGTGTTAGGCGTAGCGCTGCTGTGGCCGAGATTTCCCCAATCATCCTCAGACATATACGCTGGCTTGAGCCTGTCTATAGTGACAGTGCATGCTTTCCCGGCTATCTCTATTTTAAATGTTTTGCTTCCTCTATGCAAAACCTTATATGGGCCAGTGTACGGTGATTCCAGTGATCCTTTGACAGGTCCATGTCGTAGAAAAACATAATCTGCGGAGCTGAGGTCTTTCGGGATATAGAACGGCATCTGCGAGTGACGAGTGCCTGGAACTGGCATGATTTTAGATATATGGTTGCGTAGCCTGGCCACAAAATTGCAGTAGTCCACTGTAGTGTTTTCTGAAGGCTTGAAAAGGTAGGTAGGCGCAATGGCTCGCCATATACGAGCTCTGCCGCCGAAGACTGGATGTCTTCTTTCCAAGCACTGCGGATTCCGAGGAGTACCAACGGTAAAGCTTCTACCCAGTGCGTGTTGGTATGGCACATTATGGCTGCTTTTAACTGTCGATGGAGACGTTCGACCATTCCATTGCACGCCGGATGGTAAGAAGTTGTTGGTCGATGCTCAGACCCAAGGATTGCCGCCAAACTTCGGAAAAGCTCGCATTCAAATTGTCTGCCTCTGTCCGTGGTGATTCTTGTAGGACAGCCAAAGCGGGCGACCCAGCCTGATATAAAGGCTAGTGCACAGGTCTCCGCAGTGATGTCGGCCAATGGATATGCTTCAGGCCAACGCGTAAAGCGATCGATGACCGTGAGGCAGTACCTGAAACCACAAGAAAAGGGTAATGGCGCTACTATGTCCATGTGGACATGTGAAAAACGATGAGATGGAGTGGAGAATGATGAGATGGGAGATGAAGTGTGACGTGAAATTTTGTTCTTTTGGCAATCTGCGCATTCTCTAGCCCACAATCGGCAATCATTCCTGATGCCAAGCCAAACGAATCTTTGCGCTACCAGGCGGATGGTCCCTTTTACGCCTGGGTGGCTCAGCCTGTGTACTGCGTCAAATACCTTTCGCCGGAAAGTTTCCGTTATATATGGTCTCGGGTATGCTGTTGAGACATCGCAGTACACTTCGGTATCGGAGTCAGGGATTCTCAATTTCTTTAGGTTCAGCCCTGTGCCGTGTTGTAGTAGTTTACGTAATTCTCTATCTCCATCTTGAGAATTTGCCAGAGCTTTGTAATCAATCACATAACCACCAATCTCTTCCACTCTGGACAAACAGTCTGCCACAACATTTAGCTTCCCTGCCACATATTGTATGTCTGTGCTAAATTGAGAAATAAAATCCAAGTAGCGGAATTGTCTAGGAGAGCATTTGTCTCTTGTTGAGGAGAAAGCATAAGTTAGGGGTTTGTGGTCCGTGTAAATAGTGAATGGCCTGGCCTCAACCATATGACGGAAATGCCTGATAGCGTCATATATGGCCAGCAGTTCTCTATCATATGGACTATATTTCTTTTGCGATGGTTTCAGACGACGAGAAAAGAATGCTAGAGGTTCCCAAGCTCCAGGTGTTACTCGTTGTTGTAGTACAGCACCAATAGAGGTATCTGAGGCGTCAGAGTGGATGGCCAACTCAACGTCTGTCCGAGGATGAGCTAGGGTAGCAGCTCGAGAAAGTCCTTTTTTGCATGCCTCGAAAGCTTTCACCATTTCCTGTGTCAGCTCGATGTCCTGCGTAAGTTTCTTCTTTGGGCCAGACAGTACGACATTTAAGGGTGCTTGCAGTTCTGAAGCGCCTGGCACGAATCTCCTATAAAAATTAAACATGCCAAGGAATCTGCGGAGTTCTCGGACATTTTTAGGTGCAGGATAATCCAACATCGCCTGAACTTTGGTCTCGAGGGGTTGGATCTCTTATGCTGAAACTTTATGCCCGAGAAAAGTAATTTCTGCCACTCCAAATTCACATTTAGCTGTATTAATGAGGACACCGTAATCTTGCAGGCGCTGGAATAACGCGTGAAGTGTTCGTGTTCTTCTATGTTGGAGGAGAAAATTAAGATGTCATCCAAATACCCGTAGCAAAAATCAAAACCTCTGAGTATTCATCCATAAATCGCTGGAACGTTTGTGCAGCATTTTGGAGGCCAAACGTCATGTACGGAAAATGGAACAGCCCAAAGGGGGTTATAATGGCGGTCTTTGGAATATCATCGGGATTTACCGGAATCTGATTGTACGCTTTGACGAGGTCAACTTTTGAAAATACTTTGCTTCCTGTCAGCTGCTGTGTAAAGTCCTGAATGTGTCGTATTGGGTACTTGTCTGGGATGGTACGTGCATTAAGGGCTCTATAGTCACCGCATGGGCGCCAGCCGGCATCCTTTTTAGAAACGAGGTGTAACGGGGACGACCATGAGCTCTCGGACCTGCAAGCTGTGCCAATTTCGAGCATGGCTTCAAATTCTTTCTGGGCTATTTTCAGGCGATCCGGTGGAAGGCGTCGCGGTCTGCTTGAAACTGGCGGTCCGGGTGTAGTGCGAATATGATGCATGGTATTATGCTTGGGAGTACTATGCATGCCAGCTGGGCGTGTAATAGCAGGGTACTGACACAAAATGTTATGGTACCTCGACTCCCCTGACATTACTTTCACTGATGCGATGGATTCTGCTGACGGTTGAGGTGGGGCCGTGATGCACAACGTCGTTAAGTTATCTATCAACCGCTGGTTTCTGCAATCGACTACTATATTGTAGAATGCCAGAAAATCAACGCCAATGATCGGCTTGGATACGTCGGCAACAACAAAATTCCAGTTGTAAATCCGACGGAGCCCCAGGTCCAGTTGTAATTGTATCGAGCCGTATGTGTGTATTATTGAACCGTTAGCAGCAAAAAGCTCATAATTAGATTTTGCGCGAGTTCCTCTAATTAATGTGCGCGGGTATACGCACAAGTCTGATCCTGTATCTACTAGGAAAAGTGCTTTAGAGGTATGGTCCAATACAAAAAGGCGGCCCAGTTTAATATGGCAGCCGTTGGGCGCTAATTTCGGCTGCCGCTGAAGTTTTCCGCTCCTGGGTAACCGCAAGGCCTAGTACAGCGGGTAGCTCTATCGCCGAATCGGTTATGGTACCAGCATATGGATTGATCTCTGGGCCTCGACGTGAAACGTTCCTGACGGCGGCTAGACATAAACGGCGCTCGACTGCCGCGGAAACCAGATCTTGATGTGTGCGGAGGATTTCCAGCCTTTAAGGCAGCAACTTCTGTCATTTGTCTTGCAATTTCGGTCATTTGTCTTGCAATTTCGGATATCTCCGTGCCATGAGTGGTACTACCCAACGCATGGACCTGCAGAGCCTGAGGGGCGACGTCGTGTACCTTGTCCGCTGATTCAGCTAAGTCTTCTAACGAAGCTTTGATTTGGGACGTAGTAAGCGCCCGCAGGTTGCCTGGTAATCGGCTTGTCCATACAGTTTTCAGGAAATCTTCCGGTATGTCCTCACCTGCCAACGCGCGTAAGTGTCGTAGAAACTGTGATGGCTTTCTATCACCTAGTTCTTCGTGTTTCATTAATTGTATAAACTTTTGTTCTTTAGACACAGAGATCCTCGATATGAGCTGCGATTTTATCTTATCATATTTATTGTTAGCTGGTGGGTTGCTAATAATATCTTTCACCTCTACGGCGTACTTATGCTCCAACTGACCGATGACATGATTAAATTTAGTTGTGTCACTTGATATTCCGGCGAGGTCGAACTGGGCTTCCATTTGCGAGAACCATAATGCAGGTTCTTCTGGCCAAAACGGCGGGGTGCGTACAGTGACTTTTACATACCACACAAGGGGTTTCGGCAGCGGTCTTGTTTTCATCCGTCATCTTTTATGATTGCTTGTAATATTTATTATGCGATACTGTTTTAATCGGGGTCACCAATATAGGAGACCTACTGGTGGAATCGAATAAAACTTCCCGTTATTATAAATCTCCTATAATTAGTAAATAAATACATTAACATTCAAATGACACGGAAAATCAGCGATTGTTTCTGAACGTCATGCTTCAACTTCCAAACCATAGACGTGTGGCCAAAAAGGCCAGATAAACCAGGCCGCCACAGTTTGTCAAAGGACTGTCTCATTTCAAACATAGACAGAGATAATCATACTATCTTTGTTTTACCCAAAAGAAAAGGATGAGTAGGTATAGTTTTTTTTGTTCTTATTTACTGACAATTTGGTTTGACCAACTATAACTACACGCATAGATAGATATACCTTATGTCATTGTATGTGCCAAGTTTCATTACAGTTCAACACGTAGTTTTAAAATGAGAACGAAACTCCGTTTGTATGGGAAGGTGAAATTCGGCCGAACTTGCTCTCTCTCTATCATTCTTCCATATTAGTGCGACAGTGACAGCTGCGTTTCTTTCGCTACGGATCGGAAACGAAAGGCATGCGGGCTACACACCCTGGTTACAATAATAAACAAAATCGTTGCATATTTAAGAGAAGTTAAAGGCGTTATAATTTTTTGGCATGATATAGAAAAACTATTCTATTGGAGCGTCAGTCATCATGAGGTAGCTATCTATAAGTAACCTTTAACAGAAGCATAGAAAACTGCTGTCTAAACGCGAATTATACTTACAGCATAACTTGGTGAAAACATGAAAAATTTAAATTATATTAATGCTTTCACCCATCGCGAAACAATGGTTCTGGACACTTAGGAGGCTTGCGTGGAGTCGAAGCCAACACGTAGAGGCCCTTTTGACACTTACACCGAGCGGTTGCTGGTAAAGTGGTACGTTTTGATTGAGAACGCCACAATAGTTATTTGTTATACAAGGGTGCAAAGTTGTATTTTACCCGCGAGTGTGGAATTGAAACATGAGCAAGCGAAAGGATTCTATAGTTGAACCACGAGCGAAGCGAGTGGTTCTAAAATAGAATCCTGAGCGTAGCGAGTGTTTCAACACACGAGAAGTAAAATACATTTGCACCCGTGTGTAACACAAAACTTTTCCCCTCACTATAGCGAGGAAAGTGCAACATCCACAGGCGTTAGATCATCTTCATCACTGGAATCACTAATTTTTTTACGATATTATAACAGAAAACACTAGAAATTCTGATTTTTTCGTGAGTCGGTGAGAAGAACAGTAAAAATTTCGTTGACAATGTTGACATTTCTGTTCTGACGTATGAAATGTCAACGATGCGTTTTGAAATTGCATCGACTCAACTTGTGCGTTCAGAATTATATTTAACATCATTATAAATAATCAAATGTTTCTTATGGAATTTTAAGGTTTATGACTTAAAATTATTAAATAAAGCTAAATTTGGTATTTTTTATTAGATTCTCAAACCATTTATTTAATGATAATTAATATCGAACGAACCATTATTATGAGCGTTTTACGTTTTGTTATCTGTCAAGCTACTTAAACACGCTCCATCCAAGGTCAAATTACTTTCCCCACTAGTGGATAAAATGCGTTTTTCCCCGCTTGTTTTAAAGGATAATAGACGGCTTTCCGAGCTAGTGAGGGGAAAATATTTATTTTATTCTGTTTTTAGTATTTGTTGTTATAGCGGCATAGCTGCCTAGCTATCACGGTTCATGACGATGTCTCATGAGATACAGCCTGGTGACAGACGGACAGACGGATAGACAGACACACGGACGGACAGCGGAGTCTTAGTAATAGAGTCCCGTTGGGTACGAATACGAAACCTTAAAAAGAAAAAACTCAACCGTCGTCGTGTCGTCGTATCAGGCTGTCAAGGAGAAGGCAGAGAACCGACATGCATGGAAATCGCTTCACCGACAAGAGTCTAACTCTTAAATATATGATGATGAGGTAGAAAAACTCCGCGAACCCTTAAAAAGCTCTGCTTTTTGCTAGTAGATTAGAATTATACTCTCGGACATTTCACGTTCACGTCTCTCACTATAGTGCTGCCTCTAGCGGACGGGTTCTCAACTAATGGAAACTGTATATACATATAAACTGATCTATTTTTTTCAACGAGACTAAAAAATTAACGTTCTGCTCACGTCGTCTGAATCACCCTGCATATCTTGGTATTTATATCTGGGGGCACGGCAGTGCCCCCGCCAAGACGAGCAAAGCGAAGCGCACGGGCACTACCTGGGCGTTTTCTAAAATAAATATTGAAAACCTGATTCTTCCAAATCTGCACATTCTTCTACTTAGAATCGACAGCATTCTCCATCTTCTTCTTCTTCTACCTAGCGTTATCCAGGCCTTTGCCAGGGTCCGCTTTCCTACTTGCCTTTCTCCATCCTGCCATTAACCCATTCAGGGCCAGCGACTCAGCGTATGGGTCATTCTCAAACAGTTCCGCAGGGCCAGTGACTCACATGTGAGTCATGAATAAAAGTCCAAAAATGACCATTCCATTACGTCACGTTTTAGTGTGATTTTTTTTCCTTTCTATGTGCGTGACGTAGTGGAATGTACAATTTTCATACAAATTTTTGGGACTTGTTTTTTTATCATTAGGATTGAATATGCCTTGTTTTAACCGTGGTACCACAGCTTTTGTACCACAGGGGGACCACGGGTAATTTTTTTACCCGTATTCTCCCCGTAGACCCCACTGTTCCAGTTTTAAGTTATCTTTTTAAATACGAAACTTTCCATGGGCCCACGGGTCATTACTCGGAAAAAAAATCCCCGTAGTTCCACTGCAAGGGCCTGACACTCTTTGATAGAGAAAGATAGTATTATTGCGATTCCTATAAGAGGAAAGAGAAAATAGTGCCATGCTTTGTCCTTATCACCGACCGGGTTTTTTTTCATGGTCGGGTTATGGCAGCATAGGTAGGAGGCGATGGCGAAATACCGAAATTTATAAGAGTGAAAGAGAAAAAGGATTATGCTGCCATACATTAACCTGTCAATACATGAATATGTATCTCTTAACTACTATACTATGTCTAGATTTGGTCTAAAAAATATTTCATATTTCATATATCTTTATTGCGTCCATGTTCATTTTACATAGGATGGTATTTAAACATTATAAAGTCGGTACATGGTACCCTGTTAGGGCATGGCAATATAATCTTAATACTAATGGTGACTATTTACAAATAATACTAGACTTGATGAAACATAATTTCAGAATACATTGCAAAATTTCATTGTAATAAATTATATAAATCCTGTTATAAATCTTAATTTAATGGGATAGGTTCTTCGCGGACGCCTATATGATGGCCTAGGCATACTGTGGCGGAAATCTAGATTTCCGAGTGTGACTGTAATCGACTGTGGCAGTGATAGAATTGCCGGTATTAAGGTCTTACAAGGAGAGCGTTCTTTTGTCGTGCTAAGTGTGTATTTACCGACGGATGAACCTGAAAATATTGTGGATTTTACGGACTGTCTATCTAAGATCAGTGCAATAGTTGAGGATAGTGACATTCAAATCGCATATGTCTTGGGTGACTTTAACGCGCACCCTACCGCGAGGTTCGGACGCGAACTCTTTCAATTCTGTGAAGAAAATGATATGTGGGAATGCGCTGACTTTAAATTTTTAGGTCGCGACGCAGACATTTATACCTACCTCAGCGAAGCACACGGTAGCCGCAGGTGGTTGGATCATTGTTTAGTAACGGCAGCGGGCTGGGACACAATTAAATCAATAACAGTTAAGAATGACGTGTTATGGTCAGATCATTTTCCAATGATAGTTAAAAGCGATATAGGATTGGTGGCCCGTGATCCTTCAACCTGTAGCTCTAATGATGTATTACCCCAGAGAAATAATGTGCTGTGGGGAACGCGTAACTCTAGTCAGATAAAGAAATATGCTATGTTCTGTGATATTAGGCTAAGTAAAATGAAAGAGGAATTTGAATGTGAGAGATGTATAAATGAAACGTGTAATTTGAAAGATCACTATGCATTTGTAAATGACTATTATACTAATATAATAAATATTTTACAGAAAGGTGCAGAGCTGAGTACACGGTCGCATTTTGGTAGCAGAGGTCAGGCAAAAAAGGTAGTTGGTTGGAATTACCATGTCCAAGACCACCATCAGCGGGCGAGGGTCAGTTTTCAGTGCTGGGCGAAGGCCGGTAAGCCCTCTACTGGACCGGTATATGACAAAATGAGGTTAGATAGAAAAACATTCAAAAATAAACTTAAATGGTCCAAAATAACGAAGAGAAAATTAAACTTAGTATACTGGCTACCCATCAAAGAGGGAAAAACTTTGTTAATTTCTGGAAATCTGTTAAAAAACTAAATTTCTCCAAGAAGTCACCGGTCTCAGTGGAGGGCTTACAGGACGGTAAGGAAATAGCGGGCATGTTTGCTGGCAGATTCAAGGTTAGTCACTTGTCCGTGGAGAATGTGCCCAACCTTAGCATTAGAGGTGAGACAATTAAAAAGACTGATGTAAAGCAATTCAATACTGAGGATATTATTAGCGTCTTAAAAGCGATGACCAAAGGCAAGTCACCAGGATATGACGGTCTAAGTATTGAGCACATTCTCCATGCAGGACCGTGGATTGCTACTAGGCTATGCAACCTGTTTAATATGTGTATTCGGTATAATTTTATACCAGATGCACTTATGAAGACGGTTGTAGTGCCTATTGTTAAGAACAAAACCGGGAATCTGGGATCTGCCAGCAATTATCGTCCAATATCTCTAGGTACAGTGGTAGGTAAAGTGTTTGAGAGGCTGCTGCAACCTTTGATTCAGGGGGGGTGTATTATAGATGACGCTCAGTTTGGTTTTCGTCCGTCTCTCAACGGATTCAGCCATAATTAGCCTAAAGCACACGGTCAACTACTACACGTGCACATCAGTGTATGCATGTTTTCTCGACCTTAGTAAGGCCTTTGACTTGGTAAATTATAACTTACTATGGAGTAAACTTAGGAACACTACAGTTCCTACGGAGGTCACCAATCTGTTGAGATACTGGTACGAAAACCAAACGAACTATGTAAAATGGGGTGAAGCGACTTCTAACGAGTATAGGTTAGAATGCGGTGTTCGCCAGGGGGGAATAACCTCTCCGGACCTTTTCAACCTCTACGTGAATGACCTGATTGTGGGGTTGAGGAGCACCAGAGTCGGATGTCACATAGGTGGCGTCTGCGTTAATAGTTTAAGCTATGCGGATGACATGGTGCTCCTCAGCCCCTCGGCTGAGGGCCTCAGGAGGTTGCTTCATTTCTGTGAGAAATATGCGATTTCTCACGGAATGAAGTATAATGGCTCTAAAACTGAATACCTTGTATTTAAGGCGGGAAAGGGTCCGGAGAAGATACTGGACGTATTTTTAAACGGGTTACCTGTTCGAAGGGTGCAGCAGTTTAAATACCTCGGACATATTATAACCGAAAACTTGAAGGACGACAAAGACATCGAGCGAGAAAGAAGAGCCTTATCAGTGAGGTGCAACATGCTCGCGCGCAGGTTTGGCAGATGCTCCGACGAGGTCAAAGTGACGCTCTTTAGAGCATTCTGTCAAAGCTTCTACACAGGGCAACTTTGGACCAACTTCACCAGGAAAGCAATTAACACCCTAAGGGTTCAATATAACGACGCCTTCAGAATCCTGATGAAGTTGCCAAGGTGGTGTAGTGCATCGAGTATGTTTGCGGAGGCTCGTGTCCCCGATTTCTTTGCCGTAATTCGGTCGAGAGTGGCGTCCTTTTGGAGTAGGATGCGCAGCACTGAAAACTGTATCCTTGCCGTAATTAGTGAGGATTTGCAAAGTCCAATTTGTAGGTTTTGGCTGTCTCTGCATCAACATGCGAACCGGAAGTAGTAGGTTATTCTATTTTATTTTAAATATATAATTATTAATTTTGATTTTTAACTGTTATTTTTACTTTTAACTTTTTACACTTGTCTCATCTTATAGGTAATTCTGTGTTTTATATGGGTGCTTGCCTGAAATAAAATCAATTTATTTTTATTTTTTTATTTATAGGGATTTATGCGGCATTAATGCTCAGAAGTCACAGGCGATAGTCATTGGCAGTCCTTACTACGTAGACAGGCTCTCAGACATGGTGGTACCTGACATTTTGTTCGATGGGACTAATATCCCTTTCTCCTCTACTGTCCGAAATTTGGGTATCACCATGGATCAGACGCTTTCTTGGGCTCCCCATGTTGCTGAGGTGAGTAAAAACATTTTTGGATCCCTTCACTCTCTTCGACGGCTGCAGAATTTTCTCCCTCTTCATACTAAAACTAAACTGACTCTTGCCCGTTCTCTCTTGCTCCCTCTTCTGGACTATGGTGACATTGCGTTTCTGGATTGTAATGAGGAATTGCTAAATAAACTTGAGCGTTTACAAAATGTTTGTATTAAGTATATATTTGGCCTCCGGAAATATGATCACGTCTCCAAATTCCGCTCCCAGCTCGAGTGGTTACCGATACGCCAACGCAGAGATGTGCATGTCGTGTCGTTGCTGTTCAATATACTCTTCGACCCCCGTTCCCCATCTTACCTAACGGAAAGATTTAACTATCTGGCTGAAGGCAGTGATCACCGCTTACGATCGAGTTCTAATCTCACGCTTGCTATTCCTCCTAATGAGACGCGATCGTATGCAAATTCTTTCACGGTTCGCGCTGTGAAGTTGTGGAACGAGTTGCCCCTGTCGCTCAAACAGTCCCAGTCTGTAGCGTCACTCAAGGCTAATCTGAAGAAGCTTTGGCTTGCCAATCAGCATGATCTGGTTAAGTACTAACCTTTATTTTTATTTTCTTACACGTGATATTTATATATATTAAAATATATATTTAGTATTGTATGTATGTATGCTAGTATGTATTTTATGTACTTTAATCTTTAGTGTTATTTCTTTTTTTGAATATTAATTTGTACATCCTGTAAGTTTGTCTATCTGACCTGGCTATAGTTTTCCACTCATCTACTCGAAGGTTAGCTGGAAGAGATCCCTTATAGGGATAAGTTCGCCTTTGTACTTCCATTACTATAATTTATTTTTGTAAACCTGTGTTGTGTACAATAAAGTGATTACTACTACTACTATGTTCCACTGCAATAGATATGTCATGCATCCTTCAGAACTTAATATTGTTTTTTTTTTATTCTACGTAAACAGCTTCAAAATATTTATCAGTACGGTTTTTACTCACTATTATTTTTAGTCGCTTTTGGCGACATGTTTCGGATTCTTTGGGAATCCATCCTCAGGCACGAGTGTCCGCGGCGGTTGTACGTCGTGCACTGCCCGCGCCGCCCGCCTCGTCGCTCGTTGCGCACGCGCTGATGGGGCGGGGGCGGGGGGCGCGGGGCAGTCCGCAGATGGAGTCGTCAAGTGAAGGTCTGGTAGGGCGGCTGTATCGAACGAAGTCAAGCACACTGCACTCACTATGTCCCCGCGATCCCACAACACACTTGCCGCTTAACCCTAGGTATTATAGGCTTCCATGCAGGTGGCAACATCCAGCCTCCGTCCCGATTGAAATTAGGGCGGCGTGCAATTTCAATAGCCTCGCGAATCTTACGCGGCACAAAACATTTCTCCCGTACCAGTAATCTCGCTTTATCGAAACGAATGAAATGGGACGCGCCTATATCGTTCGCATGCTCTGCCACCGCTGAGTTCCTGGTGTCCATGTTCTTTACGCTGCGTATGTGTTCCGACAACCTAGTGGAGACATTCCTTCCGGTCTCACCGACATACGCCCTACCACAATCGCAAGGTATCTCGTATACCCCCGGGCTCCCCAGCGGGTCCTTGTCCTTTGGAGAGCGCACTAAAAATAATAGTGAGTAAAAACCGTACTGATAAATATTTTGAAATATGTCTCACGATAGTTTAAAGTGCGATTGTAAACAGCTTCGTTCAAGTATTTAGTTTTCCGTCTAAGCTTCTACAAAAACAAAAACGGGACCAAAACGAACGTCTTAACTAGACGGCATTTCCGTCTTAACTAGACGGACGCACCTATTTCTGGGCCGTTTGCCCTTCGGGCATTTGAAGCTACCGAACGAACCTAACCTACCTACCTAAAACATTACACTTCGGGGAAAAAAGCGTAGGTAGGTTAGGTTCGTTAGGTAGCTTCAGTTGCCCGAAGGGCAAATCGCCGAGAAATAGGAGCCCCGCGAAGTTAAGTTGTGAAGGCAATGTTTTACTACAGATTTGACATTTAGGGAATTAGACCTTCGAAGAATGGACATTTAGGAATTTAGACCTAACGGACAGATTGGACATTACTGAATTAGACCTAATGGACCGCTTCGAATATAACAACCCATAACCTTCTAATCTGCAATATATGACAGCGGTGTGAATCATCAGCTACTATCATGTGGAGAAAAATGAGATGGATGAAGGGAAGCTCTGGAGGCCGTGCTGGTGTTGATCCTGACAACGCCAGGAATCTGCTTCACTCATTGACCCCAGATAGTGTTGCTGAACCGGACCCGTCCTTTTCTAGTGCACAATCTTCTGTGTTAGAAATCCCGATTACTCTCCCTGAATTGCAAAATTGTTTAAAAAAGAAGGATACCTCTCCAGGAGTTGATAACATATCTTATTCTATGATTTTTAATCTTTCAGAGAATGGTAAATTAATGCTGATAAAAATATTTAATCTCATAATTCATACCGGGGTTGTCCCGGATCAGTGGAGAGATGTCCAAATAGTCCCTATACTTAAGCCGGGGAGGGACCCCGGCTTGCCATCTTTACGTCCGATTTCTTTAATGTCTTGTCCATGTAAAATTCTACACTTGATTCTTATGAAGAGAATTGAATGGTTTATGGAGAGCCGGGGTCTCCTTCCTAACGCATCGACTGGTTTCAGACGGGCTCAGTCTTGTTTGGATAATTTGGCTTTACTTACAACTGATATTCAGCAAGGATTTGGTAAAAAACAACCTACTGTTGCTTGTTTTATCGACATCGATAATGCATATAATAACATAGATATACGCTCATTAATTAACATTTTACAAAACATAAGCATAGGTAATAAGATATGTAAATATCTATGGAATTTCCTTTCTAATAGGCGCTGTAGAATTATTCTGAATTGTGGAGGTAACCCTTTAATTAGACATACACACCAAGGATTAGCCCAAGGAGCTCTTTTATTTAATATTGCAACCATGGAAATCGGTAATAGTATTAATAATGTTTGTATCTCGCAATATGCCGATGATTTCGTGTTGTATAAAACAGTGGAAAGAGGGCGCACTACAGATACAGTTAGTGTTCTACAACTCTCTATTGACTGTTTGATTGGTTGTCTAAAAAAAGTTGGCTTGTATCTGTCTGAGAATAAATCAAAAGTATGTGTTTTTAAAAGATCACGAAAAGATGTTAATGTTGACATAGTTGTTAATGGCAAGTCTCTCGAGGTTGTTCGTAAAGTTAAGTATTTAGGATTATGGCTGGATTCGCCCTTGAGATGGGGGCTCCATATAAAAGAGCTGTGTGAAAGAAATTACAAACATATTAATATTTTAAAGGTTCTAGCGGGCAGGTCTTGGGGAGTTCACCCTAAACATCTCAGGCGCCTCTATATATCTCTCTTAAGAAGTCGCCTGGATTATGGTAGTTTTCTTTATGGAAGCTGTGCTATTTATCATTTAAAGAAATTAGACATTTTGCAAAATAGAGCTTTGCGTGTGTGCGGAGGCTTCATACGCAGCACTCCTGTTATAGCTATGGAAAGTGGACTCTCCATCCCTCCTCTGGTTGTGCGCCGTTATTGGTTGGGTTGTAGATTTTTACTAAGAATTAGATCAAGATCAAACAGCCCCATTATTTCCGCGTTACAGAGCATTTTGACTAAACGTTACCTATTTTCTGTTATAAATTTTCCTTTGTTAGCAAACATTTATGATGAATGGAAAGATTTACCTGTGCATCACTGTGACAAATTGGATATGTACTCTTTGAACACGTGGGTGTCCTCGGTTGACACCAGGTCATATATAATGGATAGCATTGATTATATTGATGTCCCTAAGCGGCATCAACAGAATGAGGCGTTGAGAAATTCTACACTGAGAGTGCTTACTGAGCAGTATGTCCAATTTCATAAAATATACACTGATGGTTCGAGGTGTGTACAAGGTGTTGGAGCAGCTCTGTTTGATTCTCAGTGCAATGTTTCACTCATGTGGAAGCTGCATGATGACGCGTGCGTTATGCGAGCTGAACTTGTAGCTATTAAAGAAGCTTTGTGTTATGCAAATAATCTAGCTAATAGTGCTCCAGTTGTAATACTATCTGACTCAAAGAGTGCACTTCAACACCTTAATCGTTGTGTTTATGGACAAAGAGGCATGCCTGTTGCATATGAAGCTCTACAGTTGATTCATGAGTTTATTTGTAATGATAGAGTTGTTAAAATACAGTGGATTCCTTCCCACGTAGGGTTAGTAGGAAACGAGGCAGTAGATAAGCTTGCTAAAACCGCTGTAATGGATGGCTCTGTACTCGCATCTATACCATATTCAAGTGAAGTAATTCCCAGAATTAAAAAAAGATGTTTACAGAAATGGGAATACCATTTTGGAGAACAAGCTTTATCAAGGGGTGTTGGAATCTGGTACAGAACAATTCAAGATAGACCCTTGTGGATACCCTGGTTTGATTCTGCCAACCTCTCTAGAAAAGTGTTAGTCTCAGCCAGAGGCGTATTTACATATTTGGCGCCCCGGGCCATTGGGCCTCTGCCGCACCCCAATGCCCCATGAAATAAACACAAAAGCATATTTTTTTCTCAGTGCCTTTCTGCAGAGCTTGGAATCAAACCTATAGCCAATTGTGAGCGATGCCGACGGCCGAGCTCTGCATAAGGCCGGAGACCCGGAGCGTCCGATAGCGGTGTACTGCCCTGTGTGGCCGAACTGCAGAAGAACAGAGCTTAAAGCACTGCTAAGGGAGCCTGAAAGGCTACGAATATGATAAAAGTTTTCTGCGGACCCAAGAGACTTAAAGACTTAAAGTGGAGCTGAGCTGGGACAAAAACCTATGGCCAAGACGAGCTCTGCATAGTGCTAAAGTCCCGGATCGTCCAATTGCGGCGCTCTTCCGCGCAAAGCCGAAGGTCGAGGTGGGAAAAATCTGTGTTTGGGATTGGAACAATGACCACGTTAAAGTAACACCAAAGGCCGAGCTCCGCATAAAGAGCGTCCATGCAAGGTCGAAGACCGAGCTGGAGGAGAGGAGAGCTATTGGAATTGGTTTGGAACTTGGAACCAATGTGATCTCGGCTCTCCTGCTACTCGACCTTTGGCGTTCGCTCAAATTAAAACGAAGGCGCTACTTGCTGGAAATTCAGGAATACTTCGGGTCTTCTGGAAAGCGCAACTTTTAAGCTTTTCATGGCTCGCAATCTGACCTTTTAGTCCGCCATAATTTTTATGAAGGTCTTCGTTTTAAGGCCAGGTCGCAATTCTTAACAGATTCTCGTGAAATTTTGTGACGAGATTCTATGATTAAATATTTTTTTTGTCGATCCAGTTTTAGGAAATTTTTCAAAATGAGGAAATTGGCATAAAGGACTTAAAAGCGCCTATCTATATGGCGCTTAAGTCCATTGTGGGTTCACTCTGATAAAGACTCAACGAACTAAGTATTTTTCACTTTTACATTTTCTAAGCTTAACGCGAGGTCTACAGCTAACAGAGCCACTAGTAATAACAATGTAAATTGGGTCGTACCTATAATAGCGGCTCTGCAGCATCTCGATATTACGTGGCATCCTAGGGTCTTTAGCTCAATACCCTGCTTGCGGTGCGTCTGTTTGTTTTTTTAACTATACACCTAGTGTTTCCCTTCGGGCTCTGCTGTCCAGTATCTTGGTCTCCTTGCCTTGCTGTTCACCTTTGAAACAACTAACCATGTCGTGTCGTGTCCGAACTCTAATTTTATTCAATAACACTAGGTATTATAAGTTCTATCTTTCAATATGATTTTTGCGTATATTGATCAGTGTTTTGCTGAGAAATTAACCACTAAATTAATGATGCGAAATTTAGAACCCACTAAAAAAACGCGCTTAGTTTTTTGTGCTAGGCTCCGACTGACCCGTTTGCCAACTCCCTGGTCTCTCCTCCTCTCTCCTCTGAATTCTATACTCAATAGTTATAGTGTTAATAGTGTACGGTTTTCGGTTGACGTTGGCGTCAGCATCTGGACGCCGTGCGCCACAGAGGTACGGACGTCGTAGAAAAACGCGCCTCGCGCGCTCGATGCCTAAGATGCCTTTATTTACCGTAGTAAGTATAGCGACTGCTGACGCAATGGCCGGCGTCTAGACGTCGTTCACGGCGTTAATGCCGACGTCAAGTTAGGCCCTGGTCTGCAACAAACGCCGTAGGTCGCCAGACGCCGCCGTGCGCCGCGTCTGGCGTTTGAAAGAGACCACTATAGTGCATTTCCATAGTAAGCATTCGTACGTCGCGTACAGCGTCACGCCGGACGCGACCTACGGCGTTTGTTGCAGACCAGGGCCAAAAAGCATTAACGGGAGCCCGCGGCCTTAGGGCGATGTGAAAAGCGACGTCACAGGGCGACATCATGAGAACTCGTCGACAATCAGACGTGGGTAAAGAATTAAGGTAGAAGGCAAAGGGTCGCAAACGCGCTGTAAAAATTTTGATGTGACTACTGGCAATAGACAACGAATAGTTACTTACTTTTAATTAAATTATGTCTAGTACCAGTAACACAACAAAAAAAAAATTTTTGGGGCGCCACTGAGGCACTCGAAACTAAAAGCCAGCGGCGGCCTGCGCCGCCCCCCGCAGCCTGCCGCCCCGGGCCATGGCCCCCTTGGCCCTAGGGTAAATACGCCCCTGGTCTCAGCTTTCCGAGTCCGGTCCGGACACATCCCTACAAACAAATTTCTGTGCATGATGGGTGTTAAATCGTCACCACTGTGTGCAAACTGTCAGAAGACTGATGACTTGTCTCACGTGTTGTTGGAATGCGTCCGGAATTCGGACTTGAGAAAAAAAATTTTTGGTAGTCTGGGCTCCATGCACAATGGACAGATCAATTGTTGGTTGGCAGAGCCTATAGCGGACAAAGCAATCAGTGTTTACCACTTTATTGACCTCTCCCTTGAGTAGGGAACTATGATAGCACCCATGAGGCTGACATGTTCACCTAGTGTCCAAAGCCTCCATAAAAACCAGATAAAAAAAAAAATGACAGCGGTGGTCAACGGGTAAAACACAGTTTTTGTTTTTCAATCACCCGTAGTCCCATTTTGATGCAGTGGGTCTACGGGGAAAAATAATTACTCGTGGTCCCCTGTGGAACAAAAGCCGTGGTACCACGGTTAAAACCCAGAATATCCTAGTGATTCTGAGTTGAAAGAACTCAAAAACACCAGAATCTGTGAGAATCAGGTTTTCAATATTTATTTTAGAAAACGCCCACCTACCTTTTCTCGAAGCGCTTCGTCGGTTTTTTGAACCCCCATAACATGGGTTTGGATTATACCAGATAAACGAAATTCTCAGGATACGATGTCAATAGTAGACTTATTAAGCGTAAAAAATTTCAATTGCATAGCTCTTATACTTTAGATTTTATTCATATCTAAATAACCCCGATTTTGTCACACTCACTCACTGATGATCAAAACCTTTAGGGTACTTTCTGAAGTCCTAGAAAGCTGAAATTTGGTATGTAAGACACAAACAATACTATGCATGGTCGTCTTAGTACACAAACAACAACAAAATTCAAAAACCTAAAATTTTTAGCCCCTAAGGGGTGAAAAGGGGGGTGGAATTTTATATAGGGAACCAATAAGCGTTGAACCGATTTAGTTGAAATTTGGTATGTAGATAGTTTCTGTATATGGGGAAGGATATAGAATAGTATTCAACCCCAAAATCACCCTGTAAAGGTGAAAAAGAGAGTTAGAGGGGAAAAGGGTTGAAGTTTTTAAGGGGAATCAGTGAAAAGCACTGTATAAAAGATGCCCCCAGATACGTATTTCAGAATTTTTAATATTAAATTACCCCCAAACCTTTAAATTAGGAGATAGACGATTGTCATAAGCAACTTACAAAAAGAAGTGAAACTGAAATCCCACCAAAAACATTTTCATGCAAAATGTTGCCAAGACGAAACCATAAGACTCGCACTGTCAAAAAGTTCTCTCTTGTAGAGCCAAGCTTCTAACTCCACAAGCCCCAACTTCACAAACTCTACAACTTAAGTTTGTGAAGTTAGGGCTTGTAATTACTTAGAAGCTTGGCTCTACAAGAGATCTGGTAACTTTTTGACAGTGCGAGTCTAGTTTCGTCTGGGCAACATTTCACATGAAAATGTTTTTGGTGGGTTAATATAACTACGACTGTGACGGACGGACTGTGTAGAAGCATCGAATTCAATCGATAGACCAAATAGGCCGCAACGGACGACAAATCGCATGCGATCAATGCGTATCGCTGACGTTTGGAGAGGCCATGCACTATTCCATACCTTACATTAATTAGTGAAGGATGTAGCCAAAATAAACATTTATTCTACATAATGATGTACCGGAAATGGATGAGTAATACAAATCATTCTATGACAGGCTTTTATTCAGTATAAATTTTAAAGAGCTTTATATGGGTAAATCATAATATGATCACAAATTATAATCAATCGAGTTAACATTTGTCATGAAAATACATTAGGTTATCTTAGGCTGCATGAAAACTAAAAAAAAGTATGCATCAGCAAATCATTAGATATAAACAAAGCTTGTTGAAATATAATTACATATAATATCATGCCGTTAGCACTAAATACCTAATCAAACCAAAATTGAAAATCTAAATTAAAAATGTTTAAAAGGCACTTTAAAAATAAGGTGGGGTGATACAATGATTAGATGATTGGTAAAATTAATATATCCTTCGGTCCGTTGTCAATTTCTCTCGTCGCACTTCAGTTACACTTAAAGTAGTAAATATTTATAATTTTATTTTATTAAAATACATATGTACACATGTTAAAAATTCAACAAAGAACAGTCCATATCTAAGCTACAACTATAGAAATTTCTATTGGAATCTATTATATTATTTCATCTGTAGATCAACGAATTACATCTAGGTATGTTTCGCTAGTCATACACTTGAACAATACATGTAGCTTGTACGTAGGTCCGAGCAGGAAAACAACTACTCGTCCACCAGAGCACTGCCGCGCGAGCGGCGACACCTAACCGATCCAAATGTGAAAATAGTGCCTCTACCACTCCATGCAAATAAAACTTGGTACATAATCATATGAGCCATTAATGCGTCATCAAACAGCGAATTCATAAAAATGCATTCAATACATAAAAAAATATAAATAAAATTGATGATATGAACTCAATGCCACGAGAGAAGTCTAAAAAAACTGCCCTTGATATCTATATTTAAAAAAAAAGTATACAAAACGTCCTCGTTGTTTACAGTTACAATCTGTTTAGCGATACAAATGACATAAATGTCAAATTTGACATCGCAATAGACGTAAACGCTCCGCCGCGAGTCGTTGAAGAAGGCCGCCCTGGTCACTGCACTTCAGATACCACCACGGTCATAACTCCACTCCACCACTCCCTAATTAAAAGGATCAACTCACACCACACAATTCTTTATATATAAATATATATTTACTCATAGATTCAGTCCACAAATTTGAAATAATGTCCACATTTTCACTACACGCCACATCTTGCGAGACCGCAACATGGCGAGTTGGTATTCGTTTATGTTCTGTTCACTAGGCGTTACATTAATTAAACGTTCTTCCAGTTCAAAATATTATTTAGCACATTTGAATTTGTTGAAAGTTTTTCTTAGTGAAGCACTGTTTAAAGTATTAAAACAATTGATACAATATATTAGATATAACTGTTCCGGTTGCGATGCAACAATCGGTCACGTCTTAGTAGGACAAAATCCAGATACCTGTTTATGCACGTACGATACATAAACGTGGTGAGTAATGCGGTACCAATTAATAACTCGAGTCGAGTACTACTGCATGGTCTATGTCTATGGGGAGAAGCCCGTCCTCAACGTGTTCTCGCACATCACATACGATCAGTTGCGAGGGCGTCCCCGGCCGCGGGACCCGTCGCGCTCCTGAAAACATTCAACAAATACATACTTACTTTTAGGCGTCAATTACACTTGGCAACAAAAGCGCGCCTTGTATTTTAAATTTCATTTTTGTCAAAAACTTATTTTAACAAAGAACTTTTTTCTTCATGCCTCTAAAATATATCCGCTAGGTTACAGTGAAAAAGATGCTCTTTAGCGATAAGGCCGCCTGTTGTTGAACTCTACCCAGCGGTGTCAGCATGGTTGCATTTTTATCACCATGCCTGTCACTTTCGTACTTACATACTCATAGACATAGTATAAACAACAAGTAGTTATAGACGCGCCACCGAGCGACCGGGGGTAAGAGAAAGATTATTCATACAAAATTTGGGCAGCATAGGATTTTTTCTCTTTCACTAAGACTATCTTTCTCTATCAAAGAGTGTCAGGCCGTTGTACATACTTGTTAGAACGTGACAGGCATGGTGACAGGCGATGAAAATGCTACCGTGCTAAGCCTGTAGATTTATTTTATTTGTTGTGTTTCTGTATCTGTACTGTAAATACAGGTATGTATTTTTACTGTGTGAGGTGTTGTGAATGTGTGCAATACAGAATTTTGTATTGTATTGTACAGTCGGGGACATTCCCGGTGAACCACGTCAGAATTTTTTTACCTAAATCCATACGAGCGAGCTAAACTCCGCCTCCCATAGAGATAACCAATTACGATGCATTTAGGAATCTTTATGTTAATAATGATAAGGGTAAAAACAGGTAATGAGACAAACAATAGGTATAAGGACAGTTTATTAGTTGTTGCTGTTTAGGCTAAGCTTCGCCTCCCCATAAAGATAACCAATTAGGATGCATTTTGGATTCCTTATCTTAGTTTGGAATTGCCGCCCGTCACAAAGACAATGGACGGCAATAAACTTTACCTGAGCTAACCTTTTTCTTTCAACACCCACATTTTTAAGGGCCATGCTATTGGTCATCACTTTTATGATTTCGCCTGACCGTCAGCGAGGCGTTTAATAGTAGATTGTTAACCGAGGGTGGAAAGTGAACCACTTCACCCGAAATATTTTATATAATAGTTCGAAGGTGAGATTGTTACTTTTACCCGAGTAAACACTGATTTTCATTTCGACTATGACGAAAGTATGATAATACTATTACTTATTCTGTGACGAAAGTCAAACACAAGAAATGTAGGTTTATTATTGGTAAGAACATATATTTCTTTAGAACAAATTATTAAGCAAATTGTTTATTATTGGTTAGTATATTTCTTAGAACAAATTATAGGTAAACCACATAACAACAATGAAATTAAATTAGTTGAAGATTATGGTAAAATTTGAACAATTCGAAAAATTAAAAGTTTTGCCAGGCATATTTGTATTAGAATTACTTTCCACCCTAGGGTGGGAAAAGTAATTTCCACCCGGCTATCAGCCTATGAAAGGTGAACTTTCCGAACAGGAGAGATGAAAACGATTTTGCCCTTAAGGTAATTCACCGGGAATGTCCCCGATTGTACCTATAACTTTGACAGTAGAATGCGTTTTGTCTGTTCCTAAGAAACTCATGTTAGATGCCGACACGACTCATGGCAGATGGAGACAAATGTGGTATTTTCTATAAAAAGGGATTGTCGATGGCGCTTACGCCATTATAAACGATGCTCCGATATAAATACAATGGCGTGCGACGGTGTGCGGCGTAAGCGCTATTGACTAAGGTCCCTTTTCATAGAAAATGTCCCGAATAGATAGAGACCTAAGAGTAGGGTGGCGCTTCCACAATCTGTCGGTAACTAAGTCAGCCAGAGAAGAGACAGCTTAAGAGGGGGCAAACGCAAAGTTGCAGCTAATATATTGATTTTTTACCGATTTTAATCACTAGCAAATGTCATGAAAAAATAATGCAATGTTTACACGGAAACTAGACTATTGTATAATATACTAGCTTCCCGCCCCGGCTTCGCACGGGTGCAATGCTGATGTAAACCTTACTCTTAAATCACTCTATTAAAAAAAACCGGCCAAGTGCGAGTCGGACTCGCGCACCGAGGGTTCCGTACATTACACAATTTAAACAATGTATTTTTTATGTCAAACGTGAGTGAAGGGTAAATTGCGGATTACGATTTATGACGTATTAAAAAAAAACTACTTACTGGATCTCGTTCAAACCAATTTTCGGTGGAAGTTTGCATGGTAATGTACATCATATATTTTTTTAGTTTTATCATTCTCTTATTTTAGAAGTTACAGGGGGGCGGGACACACATTTTACCACTTTGGAAGTCTCTCGCGCAAACTATTCAGTTTAAAAAAAAATTATATTAGAAACCTCAATATCATTTATGAAGACCTATCCATAAATACCCCACACGTATGTTTAACGGAAAAAAAATTGAGTTTCAGTTCTAAGTATGGGTACCCCCAAAATTTATTGTTTTATTTTTATTTTTGTGTGAAAATCTTAATACGGTTCACAGAATACATCTACTTACCAAGTTTCAACAGTATAGTTCGTATAGTTTCGGAAAAAAAGTGGCTGTGACATACGGACGGACAGACAGACAGAGACAGACAGACATGACGAATCCATAATCCATAAAAGTTCCGTTTTTTGCCATTTGGCTACGGAACCCTATAAAACCGCATCAAAATCCGTTGCGTAGTTTTAAAGATCTAAGCATACATAGGGGCAGACATCCATCCAGATCCAGACAGCAGGAAGCGACTTTGTTTTATACTAAGTACGAGTAGTGAGGATATGCAAGGGCAGTCAAACAAAAAGCTTAAGGGGTCATCCATTAATTACACGTTTAGGGGCAGGGAGGGGGTCAAGAAAATGTGACATGTTGTGACAAGGGGGAGGGGGAGTCACAAACTTTGTGACGTCTCTAACTTCTTCAGTAACCGAAAATTTATTTAAATTATTTTATTCGCTGTACAGTTCAATAACAAGTTTTTGGAACGATAATCTTTTATATTCGTTTAATTTTCTTCCCTAATCAGTTTTGGGTTATAAAATTACAAATATTTCTTTTGTCAAAAATATTTTGATAAAATATTAATAATACTTAATTCGATTTGGCGATTCCGTTAAAAAAAAATTACGTCACACCAGGGGGGAGGGGTTTGCCAAATGTGACCAAGTGTGACAAGGGGGGAAGACAAAAAACCTAGAAATTCGTGTGACGTAATTAATGGTAAAAAAACGGTCAAGTGCGAGTTCGTTTAACTCTCTCACCGAGGGTTCCGTACTAACATTCAATTATCTCAGACGTGAACTAAGCCTAATTATGTACAGCGCCATCTATCGGCAATGCGGCTGATATTTTGTGTCAATAACTAAACAAACTATACCAACTGATGAAAAGGCGTAGTTAAAGGGGTAAAGAGGTATTTCCCGTTGGGTATATGGATATGTATGTATGTATATAATGTAAACACTTTATTGTACATAAGACAGATTACAAACACAATAAAAGAACATAAATATATACAATGTATAAAGGCGGACTTATCCCTATAAGGGATCTCTTCCAGTCAACCTTTCTTCCAGTCAACCTTTATATATAGATATTACGTATCATTTTATGATTAATATGTACCGTATCTGCAGTACAGTTCCATAAGTCTCGTGAAATAGGTATTGAAATAGAACAGTGTCACTTTGTAATATTGAAAAAAAAAACGAAATGTAATTATTTTCAAAATTGCTTTCTTGGGGTTCGATATCAAGATATTAAGTATCATTTGTGGTATATTGTACAAAAAAAATTAGTAAGGTATATCGTAGATGGAGGATACAACCTTGATATTTTGTGTAAATAACTAAACAAACTATACCAACTGATGAAAAGGCGCAGTTAAATGGTTTAAGAGGTATTTCCCGTTGGATATATGGATATTACGTATCATTTTATGATTAATATGTACCGTATCTGCAGTATAGTTCCATAAGTCTCGCGAACTAGGGTATTGAAGTAGAGCTGTGTCACTTTGTAAAATTGAAAAATAAAAAAAAAACCCTTAATGTAATTATTTTCAAAATTGCTTTCTTGGTGTTGGGTATCACGTATCATTTGTGGTATATTGTACAAAAAAAAATCAGCCATATCGTATTTGGAAGAGCCCAAACTTGGTATGTTTCGAAAATTCCTTTTGTTTTAATTTAAAAAACATGGCCGAAATGTAATGATGTGATATATTTTTAGAATCGCCTCAAAAAGCAATTTCGTATGATACCACACACGATAGGTTTCGGGAAAAAAAAAATATTTCCTTTAAAAAAAAAATGTTTTACCACTCCCCCCCCCCCCCCCCCCCAAAAAGAAAAGTATCTTAGGAACTGCGGGTCAAAAAATTTGTTTTGACCTCTAGTATGCGTGTGCCAAACGGCTAACCTGTACGTCGATTTGCGGTTTTTCTTTGTAATTAGGGTCGAGCGGCTTCCACTAATAGCTATTCCGTTCCATTTAGACAACTTATTAAGAACGGTTTTTCAATATTCAATATTAGAAAATAAACGTGTTATAATGATGAAGAGGTAAGTAATAAAATATGAAATACGTATATTTTTCGTATTCTTACATTAACAGTAGGTTTTTATGTTGATCACGACGTTTAAAAGAAACTAATATTAACACTCATCAATAAGTAGTCATGAATTGGAACAAGTATAAATTTAAAAAAATTGGAAAAGTAAAAAGCACTAGTTCGCGAATACCAACTTTCCGCACGCTAAACAGCTAAGACCAACCACGAAAAGTCTGCAGAGATTTTGACAGCACATGCAGTGCCAGTGTTATTTATACGTCATAATTTCATAGAAGTTTGACGTTTAAAATAACACCGGCACTGCGTGTGCTGTCAAAATCTCTGCAGACTTTTCTTGGTTTGATTGACTCTACGTAAAGTAGCACTTTTTGAGCAACTGTATTAAAAAACGCGTTTTTCACATCACCTATTCGAAAAGGGAACTTTTCTTCCCTGCTAGGAGGGATCAAAGTGGCACTTTTCTGTTCAAGGACATTTTGTTGCCAGTATGAAATATTGACACAAAGACATATGAAATTAGTATGCAGATAATCGATTACAATTTCTTTATACTTAATCGATTACGTGCATACAATTTTTCTAACTTAAATAATATTTTGTTGTAATTGTAAACAAAAAATGTAATTATGTAATTAACGTATTTTATATTAATTAATATCATATTTAAATTAAGTAAATTAATTAATTAGCGTAATATTTACAAAGGAACGTAAAAAAACTTTAGTTTAATAATTTAATTTTCATTTTGACATTTTAGGTCTCCTTAAACGCAGCCATACTTGTCTATGCAATTTAAAAAGTTTATATTTAAAAAAAATTGTACAAATATTTCACAAAGCATTATGCGGTTCTGTATTCTGTATAAATTTGTAAATACTTAGCTTAAATCAATAATACTAGGCCTTTTCATCTGTGTCAGATGTTTTAAGCAGCATCCCGGTAACGACACTAATAATAATAAATATAAGTGATATCAGTCTTCATAGTGTTCTTCCGAAGATTTGGTTCAAAGGGGTAAGAGCTAATTTGTTATCAGAAAAATCTACAAAAATAATGTACTTGATTTTCATTGTATCATTTTAGGTGTTTGCTGCTGTTTTTAAAAAGATATTAGGTACATAATTATGAGCTGTAGGTACTTTTAATTTGTCACTACAGTCACGTCTGAAAATATCGATACGGAATTACGGACAAAGTGCCAGAAGCATGTAGGTCCCTATACTAAGGTCGTGTATACATATTTTTGGCACTTTGTCCGTATCGATCTTTGCTTAAAATAATAATGTTTTGAAACCTAATGTTAGTATGTAATTTCCTCATAGGTGATGTGAAAAGCAGTATGTGTCACATGGTAGCAAAATTATTTTCACCTTGGGCGTTAACACTTGAATCCCTCACTACGCTCAGGATTCTATGTTAGAATCCTTCGCTTCGTTTAGGATTCAATTGTACGCCCTCGCCGTAAATATGTCATTTTGCTCCCTTGTGACACAATCTACTATTTAATTTCGTCGCATTGCGTATGTTCTGTCCCTCACAGCGCACGCAAATGGCCCGTCTATTTGACATTTCATCACTACATAGTATAAAACAAAGTCGCTTTCCGCTGTCTGTATGTCTGTCCATATGTATGCTTAGATCTTTAAAACTATGCAACGAATTTTGATGCGGTTTTTTTTAATAGATAGTGATTCAAGAGGAAGGTGTATATGTAAAGTGAAATTATAATTTGTAAAGGTTTTGTGTAAATTTGTTGAACTACCCGTGCGAAGCCGGGGCGGGTCGCTAGTTTCGGAAAAAACGTCATCTCGACTAATATTAGAGGTTAAATAAAATTGCTTTTTTTTAGGGTTCCGTACCTCAAAAGGAAAAAAACGGAACCCTTATAGGATCACTCGTGCGTCTGTCTGTCTGTCTGCCTGTCCGTCTGTCACAGCCTATTTTCTCCGAAACTACTTGACCAATTAAGTTGAAATTTGGTATACATATGTATGTTTGCGACCCAAAGACGGACATGTAACGTACACAAATAAATTTTAAACACGGGGGTCACTTTTGGGGGGTAAATGAGAAAATTAAAAAATAAAGATTTTCAAATTATATCGTGTTACATATATCAAATGAAAGAGCTCATTATGAGAATCTCAAATAATTTTTTTTATAATTTTAGGATAAACAGTTTAGAAGTTATTCAAGAAAATAAACCAAAAATTAAAAAAAAAATACACAAAATAGATCTTTACCGATAGATCATAGGAAAACCTATTAGAAATGTGCAGTCAAGCGTGAGTCGGAGTTTTTGATCCGACCCCTACGGGTTTTTTAAAGACATTTCACTCACGTTTCACATAAAAAATACATTGTTTAAACTGTGTAATGTACGGAACCCTTGGAACGCGAGTCCGACTCGCACTTGGCCGGTTTTTCCAGAGATGTTCGATATTTGAATGTCATTACCAAATCGATTTTTATATAAGGAGCGTGCATGATCTATACCTAGTCGGCTCATAAGTTCTGTCATATACATAGTATCAAATAAAATCAAAAGTTTAAGTTTATTCCGTATAATTTGTACAGCGTTTGAAAGCTTATAAACTAGAGAATCTAAATGTATAACATTTATTCAAAATGACCGCCATAATTATCTACACAGGCTTGAAGTCTTCGTGGCCAGTCGTCAATGGATTCACGCACCACTTTCATGTCGATATTGGCCACTGCCGTAGCAAGAGATTTTTTCAGCGAGTCTAGATTTGCATGAGGTTTTGAGCACACCTTTTCCTCTAAATACTGCCATATTTTATAGTCTAAAGGATTAAGATCTGGGCTAGAGGAGGGCCAATCTTCATGCCGTATAAAGTCGATTTTATTGGAGGCGAGCCAGGCTTGTGTAGACTTTGCCTTATGGGCTGGAGCAGAGTCCTGCTGGAAAACTGAATGCTGGTTTAGAGACATCGTATGGGATAGTGGTTTCACAATATTAGTCAACACCGTGTCTTGGTACACTTTGGCACTAGTTTTTACTCCTTTCTCACAAAAATGCATACTAGTGACGCCCGCATAAGAAACTCCCAGCCAAACCATCACAGATGAAGGGTGATGACCTCTTTGAATACGGGGAATGCTATTAGACGCTTCTTTACTATTGCGAGCGTACACTATCATTTTGTTTATTACAGTTTTCTTCTATGTCAAAAATTTTCTCGTCCGAAAACAGTATACAACGGTGCTTATTTTTAGCGTACTTCTTCAATAAAGCTTTAGACCTTTTAAGCCTTAAAGCTTTAAGCCGACCATTGAGAAGATGGCCAGTTTTTCGTTTATAAGCACGAAGTCTCAGGTCTTGATTAAGAACTCTTTTCACCGTGATTTTGCTCAAACCCATCTGGAGGGCCATAACTTTTTGTTTCCTAGCGGGATTTCTGGCAATGCGTGCCCTAATTGCTTGTACAACCGCTGGAGTCCTAGCTGTACGCGGACGACCGCTTCTTTTCTTGTCATTTAAACTAGAGACCTCACTGTATCTTTCTATGGTACGATACACAAATCTTAGAGAGAATTTTAAATTTTCAAGTAGCTTAAAAATTTTAGTCGGCGAGTGACCACAACGATATAGTGCAATTATTGCGGTACGGCTATCTTTAAGCGTCCACTCCATGTTGAAGAAAACAGAAAATTGCAAAATTATACTACTCAAATATTTAATAAAGATTCGAAATTCAAATGCAGAACGGTTTTTGTTTTAGGAGTTCCAAATTTAAATTTTAAAGGCCAGTGACAGAACTTATGAGCCGACTAGGTATATAGGGGGCCGCATATGAGCCGTCCGATTTTTGGCTCGAGGCGTAAATGTCAAGTCTATGCTTCTGATGGTAGCCCACAAGATGGCAGTCTCTATAGGGCCGATACAGACGGAGTGCAACCTGCAACCCGAGTGTAACTTGCATACAAATTGCAGTACCGACCCTAAGAGTCTGCGGAAAGAGAAGAGTCGTGGAATGCATTGGTGGAATATATTCCACGACTCTTCTCTTTCTGAACAGACTAATAATTATGAAGCATATTATTGCTACATTTTCACAGATAAGAAATTTGATGTTACAATACAGTTTATCTTAATGCTGGCCATTATTTGCGGATTCTGAAATGAGCATCATAGACATCATAGAGGTTTTATGATATGTGTGTAGATAAACAGAATTATACTTTCAGAGCTATTGAGGTAAAACGTTTAAAATCCGCGTGGTCGCCAATTGGTCCGAGAGCTGGTAGACATTTTGGAGTAACTATTTGAAGCAAGCTGAACATTTGTCTGGTACTTCTCCTATCATACCCTAACTCGGAACTGCAGGTCTGGCTGGGGGGTAGTGGGTCTAAATTAAAGGCGTAAATTTTTTACACAAAAAATTGTCTTGAAGGTGAAACAATCTGTAATTTATGATAAGTTAAAAAAGAATATCTAAAGAGCAATAAAAAGATTATGCCAGATCATTCAGTCGGATCTTTTACCTTGCCAGACGCGTGCAAAATTGTTTTGCAAAAATCCAAAAAATGTTATTGAGGCATCTTGAAATTTTTACACGGTATTATAAATTTATAATATTAAAAACAAATCCTCAAAAATACATCATTTTGATGGGCCTTTCTACCTGCCAGGCGATCTAGGATATAACGTAAGCCACTGACTCGCACGCATAAGTAGGTTTGTAATCCTATCCAAATCCTGTAGAAATATATGCGATTATAAATATATTTTTGCAGTAAATTAAAGGTATACTAGGATGAGCAATATGATTATTTGTATGAGAATATGTATATTAATGATAAATATATAATATAATGATAAAATGACATGGATGTTTTCGGTGAAGGAAATCATCGTAAGGTAATGTGAAGACCCCAACTCGCATTGGGCTAGCGTGGGAACTATAGCCCAATCCCTCTCGTGCATGAGAGGAGGCCTGTGCCCAGCAGTGAGACGTATATAGGCTGTTTTTTTTACGTTTTACTTTATTTTACTAACTTGCAATGTACCTAAGTACCTTAAGTAAGTATTTATGTAATATGTAACTATGTTTGTACATGTCAAATCTTCCCAGTTAAATTTGACCCACTTCCCGGTTTCCGATGAAGCTGAAATTTTGTATACATATGTAAGTCAGGTGACAATGCAATATTATGGTACCATCGAGCTGATCTGATGATGGAGACAGGAGGTGGTCATAGGAACTCTGTGATAAATCAACGCAACCTAATTGTGTTTGGGGTTTTTAGAATTGTCTCGATGAAGTTGCCTGTGGAAGGAAAAGTAAAGTCAGCGATAAAAGCTTGTACCAAAAATGAATTTTTTGCCAAAAACTTATTTTTTAAATGGCATTAAAGTTTTAAAGGAAACTCGCAAAATTAATCTGTGAATTAAAAAAAACTACTCGTAATGTTTTTTAATCGGCAAGATCTAAAAAGAAATAACGTGTTGTGTGCAGAAAACACACACACACCCACTACCCTAGGTCTGCAGTTATGAGTTAGCCTCTTGGGGTTGGGTTAATACTAGTACATATTACGTCCAATGAAAATTAAATCTTAATAAATTGGAACATAGGCCAGGAAATAAATGCCCAAAAAAAGGTATAGAGGGAAATGCTTGGAACACAATTTTTGACTTCGTAGCTTTGTTTGGACTAGTTAGGAGGTGAACATATCAAAAGTCCCCGGCCGTAACCCTGGTGCGGGGGGGGGGAGAGGGGGGGATGGAAGGTTCCATTTTTCGGTTTTTCGATTATATCTCGGAAACTATGCGTCTGAGCGACTTGGCCACTTATACAAAATGAAAAGAGATTTAATTTGTTACAAGTTTTATTCAGTCAAGTTTTTTGATATCTTGTATAGTTTTTGAGATATCCGCTCTTGAAAGTTTATTTAGGGCTCTCATTTTTATCTTGATTATCTACACCAGTGAAGCTGCTAGGCTGGGTTTGGGATCGTTTTCGTATAAATCGGGGGTGCTGAATTCATTTATGGTATCAACATTGACACCATTCCTAAGTAAAAACAAAATTTAAAAAAATGATTTTTTATTAAACTCCTCTTGACGCTTAAACCGCTGAACAGATTTCGTTGAAATTTGGCATAGAGATGGTTTGAGTTCCGGGACAGTACATAGGATAGTTTTTATAACCAAAATCATTTTTTAAGGGTGTGAAAAGTGGGGTGGAAATTTGTATGGGGAATCAATAACCGCTGAACCTATAGGTATTTAAATAATATTTGGGATGGTCTACATGTTTGATTTAGTTGATAATGATGTTTGGTACATGACTTCAAGAAATTCAACTTCGGCGAAGAAGCTGAATTCCCCTCACACCAAATTTCACACCTTCAAAGTATGATTTTTGAGATAAAAACTATATTATATCCTATCTAAAACACCTATTTACCAAATTTCAACTATATCGGTTCAGCGGTTTAAGCGTGAAGAGGAGTTTAAAAAAAAAGTTATTTGTTTAAAGTTTATATGTTTTTACTTCGGAAAGGTGTCAATGTTGATACCATAAATGAATTCAGCACCCCCGATTTATACGAAAACGTTACCAAACCCGGCCTAGCAGCTTCACTGATGTACATAATTAAGATAAAAATGAGAGCCCTAAATAAACCTTCAAGAGCGGATATCTCAAAAACTATGCAAGATATCGAAAAACTTGACTAAATAAAACTTGTAACAAATTAAATCTCTTTTCATTTTGTATACGTGGCCAAGTCGCTCAGACGCATAGTTTCCGAGATATAATCGAAAAACCGAAAAATGGAACCTTCCATCCCTCCTCTCCCCCCCCCCGCACCAGGGTTACGGCCGGCGACTTTTGATATGTTCACCTCCTAACTAGTCCAAACAAAGCTACGAAGTTAAAAATTGTGTTCCTAGCATTTCCCTCTATACCTTCTTATTGCTTGGCTTAGCAGCAGAACTTTTGTCTTGTTTCGTTCGATTTTAAAACAAAACAAATTCCTTGTCTGGCCTAGTCAGTAGTGACCCTGCTTACGAAACCGATGGTCCTGTGTTCGAATCCTGGTAAGGGCATTTATTTGTGTGATGAACACAGATATTCGTTCTTTAGTCATGGGCGTTTTCTATGTATATAAAGTATGTATATATCGTCGCCTAGTACCCATAGTACAAGCTTTGCCTTCGTTTGGGGCTAGGTTGATATGTGAAAGGTGTCCCCTAATATACATATATATATAACTGCATAGTTACTGTTTCTTTTCAAAAAACATTTTCTTCACAACTTAACTAGACGGAGCTCCTATTTCTGGGCGGTTTGCCCTTCGGGCATTTGAAGCTACCTAACGAACCTAACCTACCTACCTATCGATTTAATGTAATTTTGTATTCCGATTTTGTAGCCAGTTACAAAACTTATTTACCAAACGGTACCACTCTGGCCCAATTCGTAACATACAGGGAATTTTAGATTCATGTTTTGTAGCTAGTTACCAAACGGTAACACGCTGCCCCAATACGTAACCGGTTTCAAACTGGGAATCTTGATTCCCATTCTGTAGTTAGTTACGAAATTTTGGTTACCAAACGGTACTAAAGGATCATAATTGTATTTCCAAATACCGTTGATTGAAATTCGATTGCCAATTTTCCTTGTACGGTGGGCCGCTAGAGGTTACGTTAAGGTATGATAGAAGAAGTTTGAGATGGCCGTTTTCATGTCTACTAGGTCTCCAGCTTAATCTTCCGTCGAAAGTTTCGCGCGGCGCGCCCTATCTGTTGTTCCTTTCTAACTTCCTGGCTTTACGCCCCCTCTTAAACACGCACTCTAATGACTGTAACATGCAAGTCTATTGTGTAGGTATATCTGGGTGAATCAACTTTTAGAACACTGATTTCGTGTTTTAGACTAGGGAGTTTTATTTAATCAAGTTGTTAATTTTAATGTGTTAAATTAATACGTATGGATCTAATAATGCCCGTGAAAACAAAAAAGTAAAAAAATCAACATGGTTTTTGAAAAATCTATTTTTCTTTGCTCGGGAGTCAAGGGGCGCGAAATTAAGTGTTCTAAAAGTTGATTCACCCATCTGCATTATAACGTACCTTGTGATGAGGTCTGTAATTATTCGCGTCACGGTCACGAAAACCATGATCACGACTGTCTCTTCCATCGCGGTCATCCCTCGGTTCGCGGTGATCGCGATGATCACGATGATCGCGATGATCCCGGTGATCGCGCTGATCACGGTGATCGCGTTGATCTCGATGATCGCGGTGGTCCCGCGGGTCGCGATGATCGCGAGGATCGCGTTGCTCACGATGATCGCGCTGGTCGCGCATTTCTCTTTGGTCGCGAACCTCTCGGCCGTCACGTCCGTCGCGTGGATCGCGACCGTCTCTGCCGTACTCACGGTAGTTGCGGAACCCACGGTTCACCTCTTGCTCATCGCGCGTATTCTCTTGGTCGTTATGATGGAGCGGCACCTTTCGCGAGTCTTCTTCTTCTTGGCGTCTTTCATAGTGAATAAAGTCATCAAAAATAGACGTCGAATGGCAATAGCTATGCATTATTCTCAGTACTTGCAAGCCTTTCGCGTGAGGCACCTCTTGGGTGTCGCGAGAGTTCGTCACGGGCTTGTTCTCATTATTTTCTAATTTGATATGCCGAAGTTGCACGTTTGGAACGTCTTTAACATAGACCCACCTGACACGAAACTGTCCCTTCCACTTGTCTTGAGACCACACGCTAGAATTGGAATTATAGTCGACTGCGCTTATCATGCGCGCCATGCCACAAAAATGACCGCTACCATTCACCGAGAAAAACAAGTACACTGAACCACCCTCCCGCTCGCGCTCGCGGAACGCAGAATCCAGGCGCTTGTTGCCATGCTCCGTACTACACCATATCTCATATTTGATACTGCGATGAATATCGTCTTCCGAATAAGATTTTATTACGAAAAACCTGGCTTGAGGTGCGCTCAAATCGAATTCCTTCGGATTGTAGTCATTCTTGACCTTTAAGTCATCAAGCACTGGATGCGGGATCACCGCAGTCTGAGGCGCAGCGGGAGGCGCTGCCGGAGGCACAGACATCGCGGGCCTCGCCTGGTGCTGCGGCGGCGGTGGGCCGCGGGGCGCCTGTGCCCACGCCGGCGGCGGCTGGTGCTGAGGCGGGGGGCCCCGCTGTAGTGTCGCCGCGGCCGGTACCGGAGCGGGCGCCGACGACGGGGCAAGCGCGACCGCGGGCACCGCAGGCACTGGCACCGGCATCGGCATCGATGGAGGACCAGCCGGCGCCTGCTGCGGCGGCGGTGGCGGTGCCGTCACGACCGAGGCGGTTTTGCCCGCATCCCAGGTTCCAATATCCATGTTGTGTTTGCCGGGTACGATCGGCGGTGGGGGCATACCGGGGCCCTTCTTTTTGAGGCCGGTGGTCTGGGAAGTCGGGGCAGGCTTAGCCGGTTGGCTAGCGATTGAAGCCCATGTCATCTTTTTGGGTTGCGATCCTCCAGACGTGTCCTTGAGCTCGACCCCGCGCTCCTTGTCCCCCTTGTGCTCGCCGAGCGACAGTGTCTGCACGCCCGACTCCACCGCCTTGACGCCGTCTGGCACGTAAAGGCCGTCAGCTCTGTAGTAGTCGTCATATTGTTTAGCACGACCTATTTGGCCCCAAGTAGAGTAATCACCATTACCATGAAAGTAGTTAAATGAGGAAGCGGGCTGTCCGAACGCAGCCGTGGAGAATGGCGTTGTTGAGGGCCCAAACACGCCTGAAATTGTACACAAATATCCGTAAAATTTGTAGGTCAAGTTAGCTAACCTTTTGAACGGCAAGCGTTAAACAAGTGATGCAACGTTGACGTCGACAATGTGCAGGATTAAGCAACTTTGGCGTTCAATAGGTTAAAACTAATTATTCATCCATGCAGAATTAGACTACATTTTAAAGTACAACAAGTAAATATAATTTAGTTCCTGTTTGAATTTGACGTTGCAAAGGCTGAGACTGAGGAATATTATTATATAGCCAAGATGTTTTTTTTTACACAATAAATCTCCTTTTTGATTAAGGCAATTATGATTGTGAGAGTGGTGCTTTGAAACAAGCTACTTAAATGGTAATGTATGTTAAGTGGTGACTAAATCGAATAGGTACTAGCTACCATCCATTCCATAAGAATCGTGAGGATTGTATCCTCCAAGAAAAGTCATCGGTTCTGTTCCATTGGTAGACCATGTCCCATCCCCGACTCCAAAAGCTTGATAAGGAACAGCTGTTGTACCATAATAACCTGAAAATAACAAAAGTCATTTCAGCACTCCACCCGAGTTTCTAGTCGATTGAGTAGTCTGTTTACAGGGTGGAAAATTAAAATAAGTCAATAAAAAGCAGCAAATATTCAAGTAGATTAAAAAGTTTCTAATGATACTGGTGACACCCAGGAGCTGACTGTAACAACTAACAACCATAACTTTCCATCCTGTAAGTGCGTAGTTTGGATAATTTAAATAGGACTTCTTGTTACGAATAATAAAAAAAAAATTAATTTTAGGCTTAAAACCAATTTAACTACTACAAATTCCGATTATAACGGGCATCGTAAACTATTCATTTATTGTAAGCGTGAGATTGGTCACTGGCACGTAGACGAATTTTTTTTAGATACGATTGGCATGAGCGAAAGGTATTATTACCCCGCATACTTATTTTATACCTACTAACAGTTGGGTACTATTGGAAAAATTAATTGTTATAGTTTCTTATTCAGAGCAGAAATAATGATCTTAAGAGTCACATGAACCATGAACTCTTGGCCAAAAAGCCGCTCGCATGCAGTCGAAGTTAAGCTCTCATTTTAAAACGACATCCTGTAATAATAACATGAAACTTAACATGAACATTAAAGTAACAAATATCCATGTTATCTGTACTGTAACTGTAGTAACAAATGTTCATGTCAAGTTTAATGATATTTCAGAATGTCGTTTTAAAAAGAGAGCGTAAATTCGATTGTACGGCGGTGAATCCTTCGCTTACTTAAGAGTCACACGACATTTCGTGTCGAAGTACCTACAGCACAGCCCTGCTAGCCTAGCAAAATAGTCACTTAAAGTGCGGCTACTGATACAAAATTTCACGTAGGTTTCTCTTGGAAGACGTACTTTTTATGCAATTACTATTTAACCTTTAAATGCATAGTGACGGATGCAGCCTACATAACAAAAACATATAATTTTATGCAAAATTAGATAATATCTTTTTTCTTGTATAATTATTTTGATAGTAAATTAATACATTTTCCGATTTTTTATTCAAATTTGCGCAGTATTTTTAGTTATAAAAGTATGCATTTGTTTTAAGACGAAGTGGTGCAAAATTTCGTCAGGTGACAACCAAAACTCACTAATTACTAAAAAAAAAATTAAACAAAAATCTATCTTATTCAGGTATTAATATGGTTCACTATGGCTATTAACTTGTGGTAGTAATTAGTGAGTTTTGGTAGTCACCTGACGATTTGGAAAAGCCAAAAGTCGATCATTTTTAGTATGTGATTTAAGGGGCCTACTGATTATCAGTCCGACGGACGGTATCAGATCAGCCTGTCAGTTGTTCCGAACTGTCAACTTTTTGTTCTAACTGATAGTTCTATCGTCCCGCGGACTGATAATCAGTGGGCCCCTTTAGGCGGTTTTTTCCGGGTTTGCAATTATTTTATGTTTAAAATCTTTATTATAGATATATCACTAATATCACAAATAGTGTAAATTCCTGATGGTAGTAAGATTTTTCATATATATTTTACCAATAATTGTATATTTACAAAATTATGATTTACCCTATACAACTTCTAACACTGAATAAGTCGTGAAAATCGATGTTTTAATTGTATTTATTGTTTTTCCTAGAATCAGTAATCCATGACGTAACACATACATTACAACACATATTATATGCCTGTTTGTGGTCAAATATATACTGAAATACTGAATGTCGACTGAATTTTTATGAAGTCATGATTAATGAAATGAAAGCAAATTTACTATTACATCGATTTCCCTTGGTTTAAAAATTATATGCTACAGATAAACTCAGTCAATGAAAGCAGATTTTAGAAAGGCCGCTACTAAGTAAAGTTTAACCAGTCCGGTAATATACATTTTAAGAGGATTGTAGTAAAAAATTTTTGTTAAGATCCCTATCCCAATCTACCTTTCACTTTCGCCGATAATGGTAAAAAAAAATTTGGATTATACTCATCAATGATTTTTATGGAGTGGACGCCAGCTTAACCTAAGGTTCTGATTTCATATAAGTCATGGAACTGTGACGTTACGTTTCCGTCACTGAGGGCTTAGGGTGAGCATCCACCAGAGCTGTGCGAAATTATGGAATGGTGCGGAGATCCCATTGATATGCGCTTTTCTATTCGTTTATTTTCCTCGTGAAGGGCTGCGCTATTTTAATTGTAATACATGCTCACCCTTAAAGAGCTATGCAAGTAGCATAATAAGACAAAAGTATGTACCTACCTGCCGCGCTGTAGTGGTCGGCCGCTGACGAGATGGGTGGTGCGTAGGACGTTTGTTGGTGATGGCGCCATGACACCTCCGCCAGCTCGTCGCCGCCTGATTCTAACTGTTGCTCTTTCGGTGCATTTGTCACTATAACGTTAAACGATTTGCAAAGTAATGCAGGCTTTCCACATGGACCAACTACGTATGCACAACTAGTTGTGCCATAAGGAATTTTTTTTCTAAATCCTTCCCATATAGACACAACTGTTACTGTCATTTAATTTTAGTTCCCAAATACACATTCTAGTCTTGCCTGTTTTTGTAGAATTATACAGTCGCCATCAGATATACGTATAGGTCTTTTTCGTGCACATTTGTGAAAAAAAAACAAAACATTTCCTCTGCAACTTAACTAGACGGAGCCCCGCTTCGCGGGCCTCCTATTTCTGGGCGGCTTGCCCCGCGTAGCGGAGCTCCGACTAGTTAAGTTGCGAAAGAAATGTAAAATGAATATGAAAGCTATCTATTTCCTCTTCTGACTGTAGTTGTGTTATAAGGAATGGTTAGAGAGCACATTAGTTGTGCTTAGTTGTGCCAATTGGGCGTAGTTGTGCCATTAGGAATACATATTTTTGATGGCACAACTAGTTGTGCATACGTAGTTGGTCCATGTGGAAAGCCTGCTTTAAGGACGGTTAAGGTATTAAATATCGACACGGACAAATTGCCAAACATATGTATACACAACCTTATTGCCCATACATTAAGGTATTTTGTACATATTTTAGCACTCTGTCTTTAATACTTTGGAAATACACAATATACTTATACAAAATTTCATCACCAATGAAAACATAAAAATAGTGAATTTAATGGCAAAAGCAATATTTAGTGATTTTTTTGTAGTTTTGTGATAGTTTAAGTAGGTTTTGCCAAAAGTGGGATCGTTACCAAGATAAGTGAGCTTGGCATTTGCCAACACGGTGTGTCTAAAATGAAGATAGCAAAATATTGTATCCAACAATTTGTTTGTTTATTTAAGTATACATCTGCAACTTACAGCTAACAAGCCAAAGCCAACAATACAATACTTCTAAGTTATAATGGAAGGGAACAGGGCCTAGCAAAAACCTCGTAAGTTAAACTTTATCTATGCACCAGTCTGATGCATGAAAAAATGATTGATTAAAGCTTGACTAACTTTAGCTACCCAATTTTTTCATAGTAGAGACAATAACAATCATTTTTAAATGAATCTTATAGGTATCGCCAGGAGAGTTGAGATGAATGATTACACACACAGCTATACAGAGTACTAATCGCAAAAACAGAATTTTTGTAATGAACTAATGATAGAATGTGACTTAAGCGCACAATATTTGTTAAAAAAAATAAAAACCCCTAATTATTTTTGGTCTATCTTGCAGTTGGTTCAACATGCTATTGGTACGAAAAAGGAATACTAATTTCAAAATCTCGCTGTCATTACATGATTTTGTTGTGTGCGTGAGCGTGACTTTAACTACTCTCGTATCCATACCTATACCTCACAAGAAAATAAGGATTCAGTAAATTCAAACATATTTATTTTATGTTGCATTGCATAACCTCTACTTGATCGTTTGTTTACTTTGTTTAGCTACCTGTATATCATAACACTGACTACTAAATTTATTGCAATTATTTGCCCCTACTCAAAAATCTAGAAACAAAAACCTATACCTTAATGTACATTCGCAACAGCACTATCATAATATAACATTTTTCACAAGCTTTACTGCATCTTCATGCAGCATGTAAATTGACTACTTTAGTAATTACATTGTACAGAGACAAAAAGCAGGCAGCAGCATTCTAGCAGGCAATATAGTTCTAACTACATTGTCATGCATGAATAAATAACTCTTAGAAAATTCAACCGCCAAAATATGCCTTTCGGCAACTTCAAATTGATCAGTTTATGTCACCCACAACAGCAAAAGTTTAATTTTGTTTGATATTTTTGTATAAAACATTTGATGGTCTGACTAACAAAACTGAATTAGCAGTAGTAGCAGAGGGCAGCTATAGAACTTGATCTGAACTGGGTTGCCTAATTTGTGACAATAGTGCAACCATATGCTACAGGTTCTATGCTTTTTAGGGTTCCGTACCCAACGGGTAAAAACTAAGACTAACCTATTACTAAGACCCCGCTGTTCGTCTGTCTGTCACCAGGCTGTATCTCATGAACCGTGTTAGCTAGACAGTTGAAATTTTCACAGATGATGTATTTCTGTTGCCGCTATAACAACAAATACTAAAAAGTACGGAACCCTCGGTGTGCGAGTCCGACTCGCACTTGGCCGGTATTTTTAATTAGCTGTCTTGCCCAACAAAGCTCTCTATTTAATAGTGGGCAAAATGGCTATTTATCCATAAGAGAGCAAAGCGTTTATTCACATTACCTGGTTTCACTTTCAAGTGATGATTTTAAAGAATACATATTTAACAGATTTAACTTGTAATGTTTTATAGTTGGTATTTTCCTCCCTATGGGGAGGCAAAAAAATCGTATTAAATGGCAGCAAAGTATGTGACTCTCAACTTTAAAACCTTGCTGTGGGTAATATGCCACATGTTTAATGGCTTGCTATGCTGCTATTTCGGATTCTTTTGGTTGTTTAGGATGCAATATATGTGCAAGATCAAAAAAAAGTACTATTTTTACATCAGGCGGCTTGTCTGCTTGTTTGTTTCCTATTACATAAAAAAAATAACTATAAATGCTCCACCACCACTAGCTAGAGCTTTGGGTCCATGCCAATGTCTAGCATGCTAAACTATAGAAATTAAACATTGAAGCCTTTTGAAACAAACAAACAATAATAAAACAGCAATAAATAGTTGATAACACCAGCCACACTTAGTATACCTAAAACTAAGCTAAAATAAGAATAATGTATCTGAGCATATACTAGTATTACATTACTACTATGCTCAATGGCTTTTTTTGCTTTGGCTTATACCTAGTATGAGTAAGATATCAATCCACCAGGAACAGATTTTATACATGTATTTGATTACTGTCTTGAAGAGAATGTCTTTAACACTTTATAGTGTCAAGCACTTGTATAAAATTGATGGTCATCTCTAATCAGCAACATAGCTTAACTTTACCCCTTTATTTCAATATCAACAAAAACTAATTTTAATGAATTTATTATGGCAGTGTTGAAAACATGTATTGCAAATTGCTACCAAATTGCACTGAAGTTTCAATATTAGCTAGATTAATGGGTTAATAAAGACCATGAGAATGGCTTGCAGATATTAAACGATTATGTAGTTAAATTGTTACATAAAAATATTATTTGGATTTTCATGCCGTATGTCTTTATTGACGGAGAAAATTACTATTTTTAAATAGGTACTGAATGATCATGTATTATAATAAAATATAATTGCAAATAAATAAGGTGAAAGCTCAAAATTACGACGCCAATGACGTGATCATAAAGACGAACACCGGACACAAAGCCGACCGGTGTGCGAGACTCCTACGGAGAAAACAGATGCAACGTCATACTGATACTATCTTTACCTTGATTCCCTTGGCCTTTCATCCGCTTTATACACGAGTAACATGAAACAAAAGATATGTACAAACATAAGTATCTTAATAATGATTGTGGTGAGTAATTAAATAAGAAAATATCGTAACGCTAAATACCTGATCTGACACGCCTGCTGACATTGGCCACGATTTTACTTATTTCGAGCACTTATATAGTCTTTCCTCACAACAATATCAAAATAAATCACATGAGTTTCACTACACAGAGCCTGAAGTGCTCAAGAGTCAATAACGATCTTATAATGGCTTATATTGTCTGTAAAAATAAAATCTCAACGATGGTTTGGATTCCGGAAAGCGGATTCAGGCATCCAGCGGATGGGCAAATAGCAATGGCCGCCGAGTTAGTGTTGCCTACAATACAGTGTTGCCAGAGCCCTTCCAGCTTATGTACGTCCGTACGTCAAAAAAGGTACGATTTGGGTAAAAAAAGTACGGTTTTTTTTCTTGGTATAATTTTATTAAAGAAACAATATTTATATTGTACACGTCTTTATAATAGTAGCCACAAATTGGTGTATTGACGTCATATTTAACCAATTATGTTTCACATTGAGAAAATCACTCTCAAATCGAATCACTGACTCAGTAGCAAACCACGAAGTACAAATAAAACATTAGTTATAAATTATAATAGCAATATTAAATCATTTTACGGTTTAGACTCACTTGTTTTAGTCACTCGCGCGACATGTTTCGGAGAGCCTAGGTCTAGGTCTAGGTCTAGGTCTAGGGCGAGTGACTAAAACAAGTGAGTCTAAACCGTAAAATTATTTAATGTTAGTATGTCTGACAACATTTTAAATTCGATTATAATAGCAATATTTGATTGTGAAAATTAACGCTGCAATTTTTACGACTATTTCATCTAAAGCACCCTTCACACTCGTGCGCGAATCGCGGCGCGAAGCCGCGAACGCGAGTGTGGAGTCTAGTTCGCTAATCAGCGTAATCCACTACACACTCACTTTCGCGGCTTCGCGCCGCGTAGTCTGTAGCGAGCTTAAAGCCACACACACACACACACACACACACACACACACACACACACACACACACACACACACACACACACACACACACACACACACACACACACACACACACACACACACACACACACACACACACACACACACACACACACACAAACACCTAGTACACCTACAATGCAGACCGCCTCGCAGGCTGCGGAGAAGGATATAGCTCACACACTTCCTACATTGCAGTCCTACCTACCAGAGGACCTACCACGAAAGGAAAATCGAAATTTTGCTATCTGACTCCCTATCGCCCTTGCGATAAACTAGAATATATAGTGATAGAGAGGCAGATAAAGAAATTACGCTTCTCCTTTTTCGCGGTAGGCCCTCGTGTCGGTGCTCTTGCAATACGGTTATGTGCTATTTCTAAATCACATACACAGCGAATTCCTTTATATATTTCAATAAAACCTGCTAAGCCCGTGTTTTAAAAACATGTGTCAGTATTTTTATTTTTAGGGTTCCGTACCTCAAAAGGAAAAAACGGAATCCTTATAGGATCACTCGTGCGTCTGTCTGTCTGTCTGTCCGTCTGTCACAACCTATTTTCTCCGAAACTACTGGACCAATTAAGTTGAAATTTGGTATACATATGTAAGTTTGTGACCCAAAGACGGACATGTAACGTAAACAAATGAATTATAAACACGGGGGCCACTTTCGGGGAATAAATGAGAAAATTAAAAATAAAGTTTTCCAAACTATATCGTGTTACATATCAAATGAAAGAGCTCATTGTGAGAATCTCAAATTTCTTTTTTATAATTTTAGGATAAAAAGTTTAAAAAATATTTAGATCAGTACGGTTTTTACTCACTATTATTGAAATATGTCTCACGATAGTTTATGTGCGATAAAAAGTTTAGAAGTTATTTAAGAAAATAGGCAAAAAATTACCATTTATCTCCGAAACTACGGGTCTAAAATTTTGAAAAAAATACGCAAAATTGATCTTTACCTATAGATTACAGGAAAATCTATTACAAATGTGCAGTCAAGCGTGACTCGGACTTAATTACTTAGTTTTTGATCCGACCCCTACGGGTTATTTAAAGACATTTGAATCATGTTTCACATAAAAATACATTGTTTAAATTGTGTAATGTACGGAACCCTTGGAACGCGAGTCCGACTCGCACTTGGCCGGTTTTTTCACATCATTAAGATATTAGCCTTTATAACCGAGTTAAAATAATAACGATTGTTATAATACCTTTTTTGAAGGTGCACATGTTTAGCGGTAAATTTAAACTTCACTTTCCAACACAGTACTGCTCTCCTAGTGTAAAAATCATTTTTTCGACATTTTGCTGAAATCGACTTTTTGTGATATTCGTAATGTACGGATTAAGCTGCATCGACCACTTTGGCCCGTTTACCGATATGTGGCTTAGTTTTCGAGAAAAAACTCGTAAAAAGGACGTATTTGCACTAATTTCCAAGCATTTTTAGTCTAAAAAGCGACTATTTGACAAAACCAGGCTAAATCAACGTATATGCAGCTATACGTTTTTTTACGCTCTGGTTTGCGTGAAATCTTATCCACTATGTCTAGCCTAAAAGTACGTATAAGACAAAAACTAAGCAAAAAACACGTAAAAGACGCTATACGTACTTTAAGACTAGGATCTTTAGCAAAGTTTTAGATCTGATTCTAGTCTAAAAAATCGTATAATATATTTTTTCTGTTTAAACGTTCAGTACGTCATTTAAGCCTAGTATCACTTAACTTTATTACGTCACCATAATAGTCTTTATAAACGTATAACTGCTATACGTTCTTCTTATTTTGTATGGACGTCGTATTATATGAAAACAAACTTTTAAAATGGTCGAAAATGCGCCTAACTAGTTTATATCGCAGTATACGCTCCAACCGTTGTCATTCCCCCTGCGCGCCAAGAGGCACCTTACGCTAAGTAAAAGCCGTCAGCAGTGAGCGGCGAGCACCGGCACAGCTTGTGGCTGCCGGTACGAGAGCGGGAGGTGGTTTTTTGCGCGCAAAATATTGACCGAACGCCAAGGTAAGAAAAATGCTTTATTATTGCATTACCACCATCTGTTATCAATAGTATGCAGTGTTTACAATTAGTACCTTCGAATATTATCATTTTTATCAAGGTAAATACTTTAAAATTGCCTTGCAAATACTTTCGCTCGACAGCAAATACGTCTTTCTAGCGTAATTTGTAATGAGAAAATTGTTGATACGTACTTTTCTACAGCAAACTTTGTTTAAGTTTTATCTCTTAATTTGACGGTTTAACTGTTTTATCTAAACAAAATCAAATTGATATTAGAGCTAATCGTCTTGAGTTTAATTCCCAGTAAGGCAAGTAGGTAATTGACATTATGAAGTGTCTAAACCTTATTATAAAATGTTTTAAAAGGAAATTTATTGAGAATATAAGCATGATAACATTTTCCGCCTAAGCGTTTAGATAACCAGCTCAAAGGACTATGGGCTTCTTTGTATGGAACCTGGGTTCAAAAGCCAACTGACAGTTAGGTCATTAAATACCTAGGTAAGTTAAATCTAGTTGGCCCCAAGTGGAAATGAGTTATTTTTATTGCGGTTTATCAATATCTAACCATTCACTTGCTTCTGGTATCCTGGTAAGTCACCCGACGTCACTCGTATTATCTAGGAAATAGACTTCGATGAGAAATATCGGCTAGGTACGTAAGTGAATTAATTACTGCAGATTATATTACGTTTTATTTATCATAGTATTTATGTAGTTATAAACAGAGGTATTACAGTATTATTACGTTTTATAACAAAAACAATTTATGTATCTTAAAAAAGGTAGTATGTATTAAGTAAAAATTGTATGTTAAAATAGTAAAAGCTATGACTTTGTAATGTAATAGATAAATAATTTTACTGTAATTTGAATTCGATTTTTAATTACGATCGTTAAAAGACATTTTCGAATTAAATAAATGAATGAGTATATGTAGGAATGAATACGAGTTTAATTTTATTGTTAATTTCGACTTCATAGACCATGCGATGAAAACTCTCGATGACTCGATGTCTATTGATAAGAAAATAAAATAACTATTGGAGATGCCACAAATCCGGTAAAACAAATATATTATTTTGAGTTACATTTATGTGAAAACTGGTCGCCTACAAAGTTAAATGTTTGCAAGCTAGGTTCTCCATATAAACGTAGTTACGCTCTCATTTTAAAACATTAGCTAGATTGCTCTAAACTAAAACTTTGTACTTATAATAGGATAAGGTATATCTAATATATCTATGCCCGTGAGGAGTGTATGTAGCTTCAGATACCATAGTTAAAAAAATACAACAAATTTAAGTTTTCATACAAAACTAGTTTTTAATTTTATTTTAATCATTTTTAAGTCCGTTTACTGAAACACTCATCGACTTTAAATTATTTACTAAAGAAATCTATATTTATTTAAAACTATTTATACTGTCTTGAACTCTTAACAAAATTTTAGTGGAAAAATGGTAACTGGTAACATGGTGATGGTAACTATTAGAAATAATCCAATTTTTGTGTTGATAATTAAGATTATAATCGGTGGATCTCGTTTTTTTTTAAATAATTAGCTAGTAGGATGGCGTTTTTTGTTCGTATAATAAATAAACATTTGAACTACGTCACTGTTTTTTATTTCCTTTTCTATCATAAATACTAATTTATATAGCCGTATATTCGGTGTTTTTGGTGTTATACGTACTTTTACACTAGGACGCTGGTGGAAAATCGTAAATTTTACCAAGATACTGACCAAAAAGGCCAAATAACTGCAATAAGGTCTTTTAACTTAGGATCTTAAGTGAAAATTACTCATTGTTGCTAAGTTAAAAGGCAGTATGGGACATAAACGGCATTATTACCTAAGTTTCTACTAATATCCAAAATTAGAACGCCGTATAACGCATGTTTACCGCCTTCTTGACTAGAACGACCTACACATTTTTAAGCTTAATACTAATCTAAAGTGGTTTTTATCAAATAAAATAAAAACCAAGCTGTTTAGAACAGTTTAGAAACATACTATAAATGCCTAAAATACGTACATACCTATACCTACTACATATAAAAAGAAATATTGGAATAAGTCTTTCCGTTTCATAAAAATTCAAAAAAGAAGGTTTTTTGCGATTATCTCGAAACTAGCTTTTGTCGAAAAACTGATTACATTTCAGAAACTTTTCCACGACTTTGCCGCCAACACAAGGAAACACAAGACAGCGTATACTTGCACACAGCGTATACACACCCAATCCAACTTGTCAGTAGAAAAAGGCGCGAAATCAGGGGTGCGAAACTCCTAGCTTCGGGCAAACTCGGCTTTGTTCGGCTCAGCAATCCGAGCAATTATTAGGGTTGGCACAACTTGACGTCCCTTTGCGTGCACGATCGTGCACACAGTGGTCACAGATAAGATAATGATCTGAATTTTGACATCCGTAAATAGCCGAAAGGGATAGTGCCATATATTAGAAAGGGACATCATAATTCGACCCTGAACCGCTGTCAAACTTCGGTTTTGTAGGAAGTTTCCTTTCTGTACGGTAGTACTATTATTTATTCTGTAGCGAAATTCATATTTTCTGTGGTAAGTCAACTCTTTGCGCCTACTGTTAGCATGTGTTTGTGTTAACGACGTAGCACCACACACACGCATACGACGACGAACCTGCTTTAAAGCTGTAACGGTGCGGTGCGGTAGTATGTTACGGTTATTATTAACGCTTGCTTGCTTTTTTTTTTCATTAGACTACTTATCTTATACGGAGTTACATGTATATCTTTGCCTATCATTTAGTCGAGTAAATTAATAGTCAGTAATTTACGAGTTGCGAATTACCTATTCGCACATGAATCGTACAGCGTTTTACAGTACATATGACCCTTTAAATTTTCGACATAGTTACGTAATGTGCTAATTTTCGCACTAGTGCGGAAAGTAGCAGCATATGTAGGTACTGTAGAATATACTAAGGATATACATAATTTGACCACTTTGATGCTGACTGTACCCTCGGTTATCAGTTTTGTTATTTACTTTGCGTCCGCTGTAAAAGAAAATTGAATATAGGCGCTAATAGGGTCTAATAATAGTAACAATGAAAGAGAAACAAGAAACATTGAAAGAGTAATCGATAAAGCAGTCAAATACCTATAGATTATAATATGTTGTAACTTGACATCACTAGTTTTGATCTCGCATAGACAATTTACGCACACACTTGCATTTCATTTTTGGTCGCACTTTCTCAATTGTTCTGTGTCATCCTAGTTCTGTGGTGCCGACATCATAGTCACCCTAATGAGCATGGAGACTATATAAAGGAGCCAAATCTCTATGTATGAAAAGTGTCCATCAAAAAACAGTAATTAGGCGGCGCCACCATACACCGAAATACTACCAAAAACAACCTACGTAATTTGGTCGGGTTATTTGTTGCCTTATATGGTTCATGTTATACTCATGTCCCAGAGCCTAACTAGCGCCACCGGAGAGATTAGGAACTATTATTTAAAGCTTAAAGCGGTCACTTTTGCAACAATTCTGCCATAAGAGATTGGCATCCTTTCTATACCATCCATACTAATGAGTATGACAATTGGGGATACCAATTAATATTCAGTTACTACAATGTCTACCATACTAAAATTAATGTTTTTTTGTTGTGCACATGCTTGGTTTAATCAGTTAATTATATTAACATCATATTTTTTTACAAATTACTTAACAAAATATTATGGACCATGTTTGTCTGAAATAAATGAATTTTATTTTTATTTTTATTTTATTTATTAAAAGATATCGGAACCGTAATCTGAATATAGCACTCAAATATTATAAGAAGGTAATTAATTTCAGTAGTATAAATTGATATAAATACTACCACAATGGTATATTTTTAACATTGGCAACATGTGCGAGTGAGACACGGGGCTCTGGTTTGCTAATGGATCTTAAGCAGTGCGTCTGTACCGCGTGACACCAAGTTGGAAGAGCGAGGGGCCGGCTGAAGGTGGATGGAATTATAACTCACGTTGAAGCTTGAAGTAGTCCTTTTATTACTTAGAATAAGAGCACGGCTTACATTTGTCAATAAAATAATCTCAGAATAATGACTAAAGCATAGAAGTCGGGCAAAAATAAAAGCTTGGTAAAAGGTATCGTATTCACAACACGCTATTACTTTTTGTCTATGAGTGAGTGAGAGAACAATCCGCAAGTTCTTTCGTTTTTTTCAGTATTGTCATAAGATGAACTGAGGAAAATGTCAAATGGTTCTATGTGGTTCTATAATATAATCCAGCAAATCAAATATATGTTCGTTATTTCACAGGTAGGTGTCAACTGTAACAACTTGACATAGTCGTATTATTTTAGTTGAAATATTTATTTTAAATATATTGTTGCTATTCCTGAAAGTTTGTTGGAAAACGTGCTGAGTTTTTATTTGTAATGGTTTGAAGTTCCCTTTGTGATGATGTCTTGTGTGATCGAGGGCTGTAAATCGCATACAGGAAGAAAAGAAAATACGCACGAACCGATAACCTTTAATCAATCGATATGTTGTTTATGTAATTATTACTTGCATTCAAGTCTATATAGATTTTTGCATATATTTTCGAACTTTTCTGCTAAGTATGAAAGGTTATATTTTTGGCATAGTGATGTATCGACCTACTACAGCTGTCTTATAGTTTAGCCCAGGATTGTCTTATTTTAATTGATGAGTACAGTCAAGGGCATAAATATATATACATTCCCAAAGTCTCAGAAATATGTGTACGCTCAGACAATAAAATCGTGTTCACATATTTTTGAGCCATTTGTCTGGATCGATATTTTTGCCTTCGACTGTACCTATAGTTTTCTTTGTTCTTACTTACTGACAGATTGTGTTTGCCAGACTATAGTATAATACTAAAAACCGGTCAAGTGCGGGTCGGACGCGCGCACCAAGGGTTCCGTACTTTTTAGTATTTGTTGTTATAGCGGCAACAGAAGTACATCATCTGCGAAAATTTCAACTGTCTAGCTATCACGGTTCATGAGATACAGCCTGTTGACAGACAGACGGACAGCGAAGTATTAGTAATAGGGTCCCGTTTTTACCCTTTGTGTACGGAACCCTAATAAAAAAGACATTAATGATCATTGATGAATGTTCCTTTTATTAATATTGTTGGTTTACCTATCTCACAAAACTCAACTTTTTATTTCAGATTTCCAAAGGACGAGGAATAGGGGATATTACTGCAATGTTCTGCCATCAGAGTGCAGCACTAGCTTTTTTAGTGCACCGTAGAGTAACTTATTCATAACAGGTTCAGGTCTTTAACAGGTTTTTGATAAGTTTTCAGGGGACCTACCGGAAAACTCGAATCCGAAATTTCGTTATCTAGCTGCCTCTTTATCGCTCGAATACGCAAGAGTGACAGAGATGTTAGATAACGAAAGTTCGATTTTCTTGTTTCGCGATAGACCCTCAGATTGTGATAGTGGCGCCACCTACGCCGAGTTTCGCGTAATATTCCCTATTATTAAATAAAAAAGTTATATATTACACGAACGTTTTTTTTTTTTCATTTCCTATTTGGTACATGACTAGAAACTATACTTAGTCTTTTAGCACTAGAAAAAACGGTAAACCATTTCCACGTGTTTTTTTATTGACAAGTTTTTTTTATAAATATAGCAATATTTTACTTATGAAAGCAAAAGTATGTAAATGATCGTATATTATATTTGTTGTGACTTATTTTCAAAGTGTTTTTCGATAAAACGACACGTTAAGATCGCTCGCCTTCTTTCTAATGATAAAAAAACGAGAGGTATAGTTAGACGGTTCTAAGTGGTAGACTGCAAATGAGACAAAAGCTATATTAGGTACATGCATTAATCCTCATATCAGGCGGCTCTCTGATTCCAAGGATTGCATAATTTTTATACTTTTTAATGATTTTTAGAATATGAAAATTATAAAAAGTATAAAAGTTATGCAATCCTTGTATTCAATGAGCCGCCTGCTACAGATTTCTTGAAATTGCCGCGTTTTTTCAGATTCAACTTTCATTAGCCAGACTATTATCAATTTGCCAATTTCGTGATTATTCTTTTACACGGCACATAAACTTATGCATAATTTATCGATATAAAAAGTCGACACAGTTACATCCCTAGCAAATTATCAAACTTATGACACCGTACGTAAATGAGAAATAACAAGCATATATGCATCTCTTTTCGGCACATTATCTAATTCGTAAGGAAGTAAAGTACGGGTATACATATTTGCGAACCATTTTTGCCCGACTTCTATGCTTTAGTCATTATTCTGAGGAAATAATATTTAAACTAGACATCAAATAAAATTGATATTAACGCTATGGCTGACACGGATCTAGATTTTAATAAACCGGATGGAGGACACGGGCCAAAAAGTGTGTCCACATGAGAAGTCAAAGTGGGCGGTTGCATCTCTTTCTAATTAGGGTGACCATAAGTCATATGTATGTGGGATATTAGGATAAGTTCCGAAGTTACGATGACTGCTTCCCATCAGGCGGCTCGTCTGCTCGTTTGCTGAATATCACATTAAAAAAAAAAAAAAGTTGGAATGTATAGTTTGGCCAAGATCGTTTTTCATTCATGCATATGAAGTCAGAGAGAATGGATATAGTTTTTTTCTCCTCTGTAAAACGCTTCACAAAACCTTACTTAATTTAGTCGTTATAAAGGCTGTTACTGATGAAAGACAGACTGACAGACGGACAGCGGAGTCTTAGTGATAGGGTCCCGTTTTTACCCTTTGGGTACGGAACCCTAAAAATGGTCACGTTTTTTCATTTGTAGTCTGCCTTTTCGCACTCATGGTATGTTCATATACGTAATGGCTTCTCTTTTGCACACTTCAGCTATTCTTTAAGCGTCATCGTAGTTAATTGCATAAATAAATCATTTATCTATCTATCTATCTATCAACCAAATAATTAAACATGCCGAAATAAAGATATACTCATTTAGGTAAACTTATTTTTACATTAAGTAAGTACGTAGGTAATAAGAACTCTGTAAGGCCGATTCACATCGTGCCGACATCATAGTCACCCTAAAGAGTTTGACAATGTTTTCTTGTATTTTTATCGTAAACTCAAAGATAGATATAACTCCGTAATAGATAGATACAGTCTAAGGAAAAAACGTGCCTCGAAAATCAAGAAAATTTGATTCTCGTTCAGAGGGCGCTACTAGCTTTGGCCAACTGTCGAAAAGATGGCGTTGACGGTTTCGTTTGTTATTTAACAATTTTAACGCATATCAGTGAAAGAACATGGGTCAAAATCATAAAAATAATTAATGCAAATAAAAAAAATCATTTATCCATATTTAAATACATTTTATCGTATTTTTATAAATCTTCATTTTTAGTTTTAAAGTGTGTCGACAGATGGCAGTGAATTTACTGGGGTTACAAAATTTACTTTGACAGTACCGCTCTAGTATAAGTTACTCTATGGTAAACTTTAATAGTTGAGGCTTACCTGTGAAAAGATATACCACAATCAACAAAACTTTCACTTCTGCAACCTTTCACACAACATCTTTTACCCATTTTATACTTTATTTCGCAAATAAATCTTGAGCGCCACCATTCATGTATTTTGAAAATTTCTTTATCAAGTTGGGGATACCAATTAATATTCAAAGTTACTACAATGTCTACCATATTAAAATTAATGTATTTTTTGTTGTGCACATGTTTGGTTAAATCAGTTAATAATATTGACATTATAACTATTTACAAATTCCGTAAAATATATCAGAACCGCACTCTGAATATAGCTCTTAAATAATATAAAATGGTATTTAATTTTAGTAGTTATTGATATAAATACTACCAAAATGGTATTTTTTTAACATTGGCAACATGTGCGAGTGGGACACCGCGACCCACTTTTGCTATCTCATGTGGACCGTTTTCTCTAGTCTGGTACGAACACCTTTCTGGCTCGGTGATAAGGTTCAATTTAGTATGGCAAAAAAAGTGACAGCTCGCTCCTGTTTAGGGTATAAATATGGTATAACCATGGTATAACTAAATATAACTATAACTATAAATATAACAGAATAACAGAATAGAAGAGAAACCAGAGACAACATGCATAGATAAAGATACAGCGTAGTGTTGCTATAGTCAAACATACTTAAGGGCTCTACACGATGCAACTATAGCTAGAGGACAATACATTCTAACAGTTTTGTTGTAAAACAGTAAAATATAGCCGCTTTATATAATATTATTATTATTTATCTTGCCACTTAAGAGTCAAAATAGTGTGTAATCTGGAGTCTTGCCAGTTCGCGTTTCGCGCCTCCTTTGACGCGGGCTAATAAACCGACGAAAAATGGGGAACTAGGCCACAGATTATTAACTAGTTACAACTAGGCGCGAAGGCGTGAACAATCTGCGACGCCACACTTGCGTTCGCGGCTTCGCGCCGTGATTCGCGCATGAGTGTGGAGGGGCCTTTATGATCGATATGGAATTTTTGCTGCGGGGCCACTCAAATAGAGATTCGGTGAAGATTCGTGATGGCATCTCTTTAATTTTCCTTGGAAAGCAAGAGACGCCATCACGAATATTCGCCGAATCCCGATATGTCTGGCCCAAGTCTGGCCGCACTCGCTGGTCTATGCAGGAGGGGACTAGGAATGCGATATTATCATATAAGTTTGTCAAACCAATTTGTCAGTCAGTAACAATCAGGAAAATTATACTCATCTCTTTCTTTTGGGCGCTAGTTCTAGTGTAAGACAAAGATAGTATGATTCTCTTTGTCTATGTTTGAAACGAGACAGTCCTTTGTCAAACTATATAAGCTTATTTTTTCTCTAAATGTTGATTTTAAAGTGTAACCGAGTAAAAAGGACCAAGCAAGCAACACGAGAATGATTTAAATAAGGAAATTATAGTTGGTCAAGCAAATCTTGTCAGTAAATAATAATAAAAAAAAAACATACTCATCCTTTTCTTTTGGGTGCTAGTACTAGTGTAAGACAAAGATAGCATGATTCTCTCTGTCTATGTTTGAAATGAGACAGTCCTTTGACAAACTATAGATAGCATCCCAATATTACAAAGCCTGGAGCAAAGGATATAATTTATATAGTCTCCATGGATATAATACTCACTAGGAGATGGTTATGGCCAAAGAATGAAATGACCATTCCATCCAAGTTATGGCAAATCTAAGTTTTCGACCTCGGAAGCCCATTGATCATGGTCTAATTTTTGAAAAATCATTAATTTTCTGACTTTTCTTACAGGATTCCACAGCAATGTCAATGTAAAAAAAAAGCAATGTCAATGTCAAAATCATGGTTGCATTCATGGAGACTGTATAATCCATAGTTACTTTGCGGACTTCCGGTTCGAGCGCCATCTTGATAGTTAGCATCGTGATTAATTACTTTGTTTTTTGCTTATTAATATTGTTTAAAGTGTAATATCGATAGCTTATTATACAGTAAACTAATGTAGTAGTGTGCAGTGAATGGAGAATTAATTTTGAAGCGCGTTTAACCACCATCTTGGAGTCAACGGCCGGTAGTCCACGTGCTTCTTGTAAAGACTAGCTATCGATTTACAAGAGCTAACAAATCACCGTACACTGTCTTGTACAACCGTACAATTTTTGTCGTTTGTAAACCTCTCAATACCTTGATACTGGCGAAATAGTCCCACTGGGCTGAAGCCATAATTTTAAAAGAAGAAGAAGATAGTTACTTTGCATCTCAGAATAATAATTAAATGGGGTTGGCCGGTCGAAATAATTAGCAGATGGCGCCAGCATAGCTTGCCCTGTCAGTCCCTAGAATGAGGGCTAACGCGTATGAATTCGCCGCTATGGGCGCTAGTGTAGATGGTGGTCTTTTCCATAGTTCGGAATGTCACTTGTCACTTCAATGACTGGCAGCTGTTCTTTAGTCTTTTCACAGACAATATAACGGAGTTATATTGTCTGTGGTCTTTTCTACCACCATCAACAGAGGCGCCAACTGGTGAGCAAAAAAACGATAGCCCTCATTGTGTCAAATTTTTGTTTTTTTAATGCCCTGGATGCCAGCCCTTTAAGCCACATCTCATAGAAAAAGGGGCAAGCTATGATGGCGCCATTTCTGCAAACCTTTGTCAGTTGCCAACCCCATTGCATGCGTCAGTCAACAGTCAATAGACACAATAGGCGGGAAGCCGAAGGAAGGTATTCTATCTAAAGGTGCAAAAGAGCTTGGTTAGCTTGGCGCTTCACCTGGGATTGTAAATTCAAGAATCAAGAACGCATTTGCAAGACGTTAAATCTTTTTGTGTTCCCAAATCGACCATTCAATATGATACGATCTCAGAAGAAAAACAGCACTTCGAGTACTACCGATGATTTCAACAATGAGACAACTAAAAAACGTGTTGAAAATTCCTGGTTATTGCTAGCTCAAGGTAAGCTATCTATTTTCTAAAAACAAAACAGCTTAGTAATTGCCAATAAACAATCGGAAACTTATAAAATGTTTTCTGAATGATCGCCAACACTACGTCCATTGAATAAAAACTGTAATGGACTCCATACATTTTAGGGAACAAAACTGAATTGTTTAGTAATTGAAGGGACTCAAACCTCAAACAAACATGATAGTGTTCCATTTGCGAAATATTTATGTAATTACCAGGCATCGTAAACTGCGAGCGAAATCCATTTAAATGACTTATGACAACCAGTTAGACGTATGAAAACCCTAGTACTTTAATGGATTTCGCTCGCAGTTTACGATGCCTGGTAATTACTGCTGACTTAAAAACGAGTTACGGATTTTGGCCTAGACTAGATCACTGTATCTGCTATTAGTATAGGAAAAATAGCATATTTTGGCGGCAAAATATGTACATCCATGAAACTTTGTTTTTTATCTTTATCTTGGAACTAGAAATGAGGATCTGATGAGTCCTATCAAAATTTAGGGTTCTGACCCCCTTTTCAGGGGTATGGTCAGGGGGTTCATTAAAAAAAATGCACAGTTTACAAACTGGGCATGTGAGGTGTCATTTTCATGTATTTTTTTGCGCTGAATCGAATGAGACCATATTCATACTTATAGGGTCAATATTTTGCGAGATATATATGGTTTTTATTGAAAAAATGACAAATAATAATATTTCAAGTCAAAAGTAGGTTTTAAGCAGCAAAAACAATTGGATAACTTTTATTTAATTATTTAATCTTTATTGCATAAAAGAAAATACAATCATACAAAAGATGGACTTGATGCTATAAGGCATTCTCTATCAGTCAACCTTTGGACAAAGCAGATAATTTATAGGCAGTGCAACATCATGTTGTAATATAAAAATTTGTGGCATGAGCACGAATATTTGTTCCCTAGTCATGTGTGTTTTCTATGTATTTAAGTATCTATATAGGTATCAAATATCCTTGTCTAAGTACCCAAAACGCAAGCCTTATTAAGCTCACTGTAGGACTTAGTCAATTTGTGTAGTACTCGTAATGTCCTATAATATTTATTTATTGATTTATCAAGTAATATAAATAATAAACCAGCGCTGTTTATGGCAAAGGTAAAAAACAACTCATCAAAATCCTTGAGAAAAATCCTGCCCTACAGGAGTGTGCTGCAGTCTTATGCAAAATATGCGAGGGGCTTTCTTGCTCCAACTCAGACTTGGACAAAGGCATGGCCCCTGAACAAAATGATGACGATGAACTGAGTGATTTCGGAGAAAATGAAGAATAAATATAATATTAATAACTATGTTTATAGTTGATATTAGGTACATATTGTACCTAGTGTAGTGCTCTTGAACAAGTTCGATCATTTACTAAATAATTGAATTCGGTTTATTTTCTGTCTCTGTAAATACGATCATGTCTCCTCTTTCCGCTGGTTTCCTATACCTACGAGTTGTCGCAACATTTGCATGCTTTACATCCTCTTTTCTGTCATTAACGATCTTCAATTCCCCGAATATCTGTTCTTCTTATCTATATTTGCCTCCGCAAATATGATCACGTTTCTTCCTTTCGCTCTCAGCTTGGCTGGCTTCCAATTCGACAATGTCGCAATATTCGCTTGCTTTCCACTCTCTTTTCTGTGCTAAACGATCCACACTCTCCTGACTACCTCAAATCCTTATTTCAATACTACGGCATTTCTCGCGACCGCCAACTTCGCTCTTCTGGTAATATGTCTCTGTCCATCCCTCTTCACCGAACCGGGTTCATGTCGTATTCGTTCACTGTGCAAGGTGGCGCGCCTTTGGAACGAACTTCCTTTTAACATAAAAAATGCGCCAAATAAGTTCGCGTTCAAAAAATCCTTACGTGCTTTCTATGCTAGCTGAATGAAAGTTTCTTAGTGTATTTTTATTACTTTCATAATGAGTCTCGTCGTTATTATATATATATATATATATATATATTATATTTGTATATATGTGATTATATGTCATTTTTATTTTATTTTTGCTGTTGTATTTGTAGCACCGCCCACAATCTCTCTGCTTAGCCTTAAGGTTGACTGGTAGAGAATGCCTTAAGGCATTAAGTCCGCCTTTTGTACTGTAAGGTTTTTCTTTTGTGCAATAAAGATTAAATAAATAAATATTTCTTCAACTTCTATGGAGTTTCTCGCGTCCGTCAATTTCACTATTAACTAAGTCCTATAGTGAGCTTTAAGGCTTTCGTTGTGGGTACTTAGACAAGGATGTATATAATATAAAGATACTTAAATACATAGAAAATACCCGTGACTCGGGCACAAATATTTGTGCTCATGCCACAAATAGATGAGTTTTGTAATTGAAGCATGTTCTTTGTTTTTATATTACAACATGATGTTGCACCGTCTATAAATTATCTGCTTTGTCGAAAGGTTGACTGGTAGATAATGCCTTATAGCATTAAGTCCATCTTTTGTACGATTGTATTTTCTTTTGTGCAATAAAGATTCAATAAATAAATAAATAAATAAAAGTTTTCCAATTGTTTTGCTGATTAAAACCTACTTTGACATGAAATATTTGATTTTTTTCAACAAAAACCATTCATATCTCGCAAAATATTGATCCTATAAGTATGAATATGGTCTCATTCAACTCAGCGCAAAAAATTACACGAAAATGATACCTCACATGCCCAATTTGTAAACTGTGCATTTTTTTAAATTACCCCCCTGACCACACCCCCCGAAAAGGGGGTCAGAACCGTAAATGTTGATAGGACTCATCAGATCCTCATTTCTAGTTCCAAGATAAAGATAAAAAACAAAGTATCATGGATGTACATATTTTGCCGCCAAATGGCCATATTTAGTCTTATTTTACCTGTACTATATATAAATAGCTTGTCTTGTATTTTTCAGATTCATTACTACAGAATTCTGAGTTTAGTATCATAACTCTTCCCAACCCAGCAAGCAGGAAGCCTAGAAAGTATTGTTTGGACGAAAATAATAAGAAAGTATATGAAGTTGTTACATTTAGTGAGCCCCATAGGTGCTGGTTCACCGGCCAAACTGTCAACTCTGATGCTACCATGTTTATGTTGACTCCCATCAATCCTACATTTTTAGGTAAGATTAAATTTAATTCTAATATATATTTCCATCAAGTATTTCTCATAATTATGATATCTGCTCTAAAGTAAGAATGATACTGTTGTTTACTTGAGACCGTATGTGACGTTTTCAAGCAAAAAGTACCACATGAGTTGCAGTCAGCTGAAACGTCTGAATTTAACCCTTTACCAGGCAAAGGGTGATATGCCAACCACATGGTATATTGTTTACCATAGTCAGGTTTTAGCTCCAAATCTACAAAAGCATTATAATGATTCCTGAAAATATTGTTTTATTCACAACATGCTTCTAAATCCAATAATGTTTCTTTGGCAGTTGTTTGAATTCACTTGACGAGTAATTTTAGTGAATTTGGTGGTTTATGACGAGAACCAAACCTAATTTCAGAGAAATGAAAGCAGATAGGTAGCAGTGGCGTGCCTAGGGTTTTTGGGTTTAATTTGAATAAGATGATAATTTCGAGTCGGCGCGCGCGAGGCACGTCAGCACTGGCCGTTTTGTGCGCGAGGAAATTGCCTTGCGCGTATGCTCGCTCTGTGTGAACCCGACTAATAAAACACGGTTGTTCTTCGCGATCTGGTAAAGGGTTAAGGTAAAAACAATGAAATTATAAGAGTTTAAAGTGTTATAGTAGGAGATACGTTATATATGGTCGACCTTCACCGATACGTCTGACGGATGAAACTTATATTTTATGAAAGAAAATTTGTTCCTGAATATAAATAAATAGGGTTGCCTAAAGAAATATGGTCAAGGCTATTTTTAATAAATTTTTGAAAATATTTTTTTTTCTTAAAATTTCTCCGATTTGTCTGACTAACGAAATAAGTTCCAATGGAAAGTATACAACTTGTACAATATGAATAAATTAGGTTGCCTATGTTTTTCCGGTCACTATTATGAGGTTGCCGTGTTTAAACAGGTGAGTTTAAATCGATAATTGCACCCATCTGTCTGACGCTTGAATTATATATCAAAATAATGGTAATTTTATTGCCAATACAATGATATAGGGTTGCCTGCAAAAATTCGGTCACAAATAAGGGTTGCCAGGCTTTTAAAGAAAATAAGAAGGAAAGACTTTAAGTGATAACTCATAGACGGCTTAACTGATCACGATTGTTTTAACTATTTTCGAATGTGTTTATTAGTCACTATTTTTGTGATTTTTTTCATAATTTTTGGATTGATGGTTCAAAAGTTAGAAGGAAAAAGCCTTTTTTAAATAATTATTTCCGAAATGATTCACTTTATCAAAAAATGTTGTTTAAAGACCCCTATTTATTTTGAAAGACCTATCCAACGACAACCCACGAGATAGGGTTGAAACGATAAAAAAATTGTCACACACATTTTGTTACTTTCAAAGCGATTATTTCCGAAAATATTCACTTTATCAAAAAATGTTTTTTTTTTTTAATCCCTATTTATTTTAAAAGACCTATCCAACGACATGGAACTGTGCCACAGTCATCTTACTTCATAAGAAAGGAAATAAAGCAGATTTAAACAACTATCGCCCCATCAGTCTTCTCTCACACCTGTATAAACTCTTTACCAAGATCATTACTCTACGCCTTGCCAAAAAACTTGACTCATATCAGCCAATGGAGCAAGCCGGATTTAAAAGTGATAGCAGCACGTTGGATCATATATTGTCAATGAGAATCATTATAGAAAAAACGACTGAATATCAAATGCCTTTGTGGTTAGCATTTATAGATTATAAAAAAGCATTTGACAGTGTTGAAACATGGTCGGTCATAGAATCACTACAAAATGCACGCATAGATCACCGATATACTGCTCTAATCGAAAATATGTACAAAAGAGCCACCCTAAAAGTGAACCTACCCCCGCTGACCGAGCCAGTTCGGATTGAGAAGGGCGTACGACAAGGTGATACGCTTTCACCAAAACTGTTTACTCTGGTGCTAGAGGACATCTTAAAAAGCCTGACCTGGGAAAAGCGTGGATTGAATATATGGGGTAGTCGCTTGAATAATTTGCGGTTCGCTGATGATATTGTCTTGCTGGCAAGTGACCCCGCTGAACTTCAAAGCATGATCCAAGAACTCAGCGATGCTTCCATACGTTGTGGGCTGGAAATGAATCTAGACAAGACAAAAGTTATGACCAACACAGATGTCAAGGCGAATATCACAGTTAACCATACCGCCATCGAAACTGTCGATAAATACGTGTATTTGGGACAAGAGATAGTGACTGGAAAAAAGAACCAAACCAATGAGATCAACAGACGCGTACGACTAGCCTGGGCAGCCTATTCCAATCTCGAGTTTGCCTTCAAAATGAACCTTAAGGCCGAACAAAAAGCACGCATATTTGACCAATGTATCCTGCCTGTTCTCACTTAAGGAGCTGAAACCTGGGTTTTCACCAAAGACATACTACGTAAATTGAGCGTTGCCCAGCGGGCGTTAGAGAGAAAATTGGTGGGGATCACATTGAGAGACCGTAAAACAAATGAATGGCTGAGACAACAGAGCAAAGTCAATGATGTTATAAAACGCGTAGCCAATTTGAAGTGGGAATGGGCTGGTCATATAGCACGGAAGACCGATTCGTGGAGCAAACGACTACTCGAGTGGCGACCATGGGGGGAAGAGCGTCCTCAAAGTAGACCCCAGATGCGCTGGGACGACGACATTAAGAAGACTGTGGGGAAACAGTGGCTCCAAGTCGCACAGAACCGCGACGAATGGCGCAAAATGAAGGAGGCCTACACCCAAAGGGTAGAAAAAGGCTAAAGAGAGAAGAGAGATCCAACGACATCCCACATTATAGGGTTGAAACGAAACAAATAATCCTTCCATACATTTCGTTTCTTTCGAGGCGATTATTTTCGAAAATATTCACTTTATCAACAATTGATTATTGAAAACCCCTATTCATTTTAAAAGACCTATCCAACAATATCCAGCACAATAGGGTTGAAACGAAAAAAAAAAATGTACTTATATTTTGTTCCTTTAGAAGCATTTATTTTCCAAAATAGTAACTTTATCAAAAAATGTTTGTTCAAAACCCCTATTCATTTTAAAATACCTATCCAACGACATCCCATACCATAGGGATAAAGTGAATATTTTAGGAAATAATCGCTTCGAAAGAAACAAAATGTGTGTAACAATTTTATTTATTGTTTTAACCCTATAGTGCTGGATATTGTTGGATAGGTCTTTTAAAATGAATAGGGTTCTTCAATAATCAATTTTAGATAAAGTGAATATTTTCGGAAATAATCCCTTCGAAAGAAACAAAATGTATGTGAGGACTTTTTTTTTTATTTCAAACCTATAGTGCCGGATATTGTTGGATAGGTCTTTTAAAATGAATACGAGTTTCCAAAAATTAATTGTTGATAAAGTGAATATTTTCGGAAATAATCGCCTCGAAAGAAACAAAATGTATGTAAGGATTTTTTGTTTCGTTTGAACCCAATGATGTGGGATGTCGTTGGATAGATCTTTTAAAATAAATAGGGTTTTAGAAAAACATTTTTTGATAAAGTGAATATTTTCGGAAATAATCGCTTTGAAAGAAACAACATGTGTGTGACAATTTTTTTTTTCGTTTCAACCCTATAGTTGGGGTGTCGTTGGATAGGTCTTTCAAAATAAGTAAGGGGCTTTTAACAACTTTTTTTGATAAAGTGAATCATTTCGGAAATAATTATTTAGAAAGGAAAAAAAAGAAGAAGAGAAGAGAAACCATCCATCCAAAAATTACGAAAAAAATCACAAAAATAGTGATTAATAAGCACATTCGAAAATAGTTAAAACAATCGTAATCAGTTAAGCCGTTTTTGAGTTATCGCTGAAAGTCTTTCCTTCTTATTTTCTTTAAAAGCCTGGCAACCCTTATTTGTGACCGGATTTTTGCAGGCAACCCTATACCATTGTATTCGCAATAAAATTACCATTATTTTGATATTTTAAAAATAGACTAGACAAACTATGCTAACTGTGCTAAGTGAACTATGATTTAGACGTACCAGCATCAGCTGCCTGTCTAAAATGAAATAATAATAATAATAATTCAAGCGTCAGACGATGGGGTGCAATTATCGATTTAAACTCACATGTTTAAACACCGCAACCTCATAATAGTGACCGGAAAAACATAGGCAACCAAATTTATTCATGTTGTACAAGTTGTATACTTTCCATTGGAACTTATTTCGTTCGTCAGACAAATCGGTGAAATTTGAAGAAAAAAATATTTTCAAAAATTTATTAAAAATAGCCTTGACCATATTTCTTTAGGCAACCCTATTTATTTATGTTCAGGAACATATTTTCTTTCATAAAATATAAGTTTCATCCTTCAGACGTATCGGTGAAGGTCGACCATATATGACGTCATCACGTATCTTAGGCTGATTTTAGTGTACCGGACCAATAATATATGTATTAAATTAAGTTCAGGGAGCGTTTTAGAGTGGTTCAGCTTTCTCATACAATTTGGCGGTGCGGAGCGATCCGCCTTAAAATCAGCCTTATAAAAGGTACCATTGTCATTTACCATAAGGACGACATTTGCTTGTATCTTTATACAAATAACCTGTCAGAGCGTCCTTATGGCAAGCGACAATATCGGCGCTACTTTGAAATTCTATCATAATAATAATTCTATAATATCTTGTTCTGTCAATCAAAAGAAAAGATATTACATACCTTTCAACTTGTAGTCTATCCCGTTCGTATAAAAATACCGCAAATCGATGTACAGGTTAGCCGTTTGGCACACACATACTAGAGGTCAAAACAAAATTTTTGACCCACAGTTCCTAAAAAAATTTCGCTGCGGATTTTTTTTGAATGGAAAAAAAATCTTTTTTTTTTTCAAAACCTATCGTGTGTGGTATCATACGAAAAGGCTTTTTCAGGCGATTCTAAAAATATAACATTTCGGGCATTTTTTTAAAAATAAAACTAAAAGAATTTTCGAAACATACCAAGTTTGGGCTCTTCCAGACACGATATGGCTGATTTTTTTTGTACAATATACCACAAATGATACGTGATGTCCTCATGTCTAACTCCAAGAAAGCAATTTTGGAAATAATATCATTAACAATTTTTTTTTAATTTTTCAATTTTACAGTGACACAGTTCTACTTCAATACCTATTTCACTAGACTTATGGAACTATACTGCAGATACTGTACATGTTAATCATAAAATGATACGTAATATCCATATATCGAACGGGAATTACCTCTTTAACCCTTTAACTGCGCCTTTCATCAGTTGGTATGGTTTGTTTAGTTTTTGACACAAAATATCAAGATTGTATCCTTCAGATACGATATACCCTATCGATTTTTCTTTGTACAATATTCCACAAATGATACGTAATATCTTATTATCTAACCCCAAGAAAGCAATTTTGAAAATAATTTCATTTAGATTTTTTTTAAATTTCTCTATATTGTAATATTGAAAAATTATACACATGAAAAATATTTAAAAAAAAATCTTAAAGAAATTATTTTCAAAATTGCCGTCTTGGGGTTAGATATCGATATTACGTATTATTTATGGTATATTGTACAAAAATAATCAGTAAGGTACATATATCGTATCTGAAGGATACAATCTTGATATTTTGTGTCAAAAACAAAACAAACTATACCAACCGATGAAAAGGCGCAGTTAAAGGGTTAAAGAGGTATTTCCCGTTCGATATATGGATATTACGTATCATTTTATGATTAATATGTACCGTATCTGCAGTATAGTTCCATAAGTCTCGTGAAATAGGTATTGAAGTAGACATTATTTTCAAAATTGCTTTCTTGGGGTTAGACATGAGGATATCACGTATCATTTGTGGTATATTGTACAAAAAAAACAGCCATATCGTGTCTGGAGGAGCCCAAACTTGGTATGTTTCGAAAATTCTTTTTGTTTTAATTAAAAAAAAAGCCCGAAATGTAATGATGTGATATATTTTTAGAATCGCCTCAAAAAGCCCTTTCGTATGATACCACACTCGATAGGTTTTGGAAAAAAATTTTTTTTTCATACAAAAAAAATGTTTTACCTCTCCCCCCGCAGCGAAATTTTTTTAGGAACTGCGGGTCAAAAATTTTGTTTCAACCTCTAGTATGCGTGTGCCAAACGGCTAACCTGTACATCGATTTGCGGTATTCCTTTGAAATTGGGGTCGAACGGCTTCCGCTATTGTACGAGTAGCAGTGTGAGATACGAGATTTTTTCAAAGTAGTGCCTTTTACTTGAAAATGTCTCACATATTGATGAATTATTATGGACAAGTGGGATTTCCTGATACTGGTACAATAAATAAATAAACAAACTTTTTAAGGGAATAATTTTTTTTTATACTAAGTTAAACAGACCAGGTATGTTATTTCCAACAAAAATAATTATTTTCAGTTTTGCCTCACATAAAGGAGAAATGCCAGAGTAAAGCGATACCCATTGAAGATTTGCTATCAGAAAAGGGCTTGAGCAAGATTGTCCACTTCATTGCTGGTGTTGACAATATTGCAGATCTGAAGGTTATATTTCTTTATGTAATACCACATAGTATGTACGAGGACGACTCTGTTGAAAAATTGTCATCAAGGTTGATTAGATTACTATCATAATGTTGTGTTTTGTCTTCACATACTTTAGTTGGTAGCAGGTAGTCTATTTGACTGAATAACTACAATACAACTTTTGTTTCTTGATATGACATACTCGTAGGCTTGTCCATTTTTTAACCTTTTGGCGGCCGGACCTAGTCTGCAAAGATGCTCACTCACAAACCAGAGGACATTTTAAGTAAACAACTAATAAAAAGTTTTAGGGATTGCAAATAGTGATATCGATATTGAGAATTTATGGTAAAAATCTGAGAAAATGAAGCTGACTTTCTGCCAAAATTAAACATATGTTTAACACCCGTTTTTTTTAAATATAGGGTTTTATCATAAAAAACAACCACTAAACAATATCGATTCAAGGCGTAATATCAACACACTAGGCTGTACGAGAAGTCTTTTATACAACAGAACGCGGCGCGCTCATTGATGGATTGATCGGATTGATTGCAGACCGACAAGGACTGTTTCCGCGCGGATTAATCTCAAAATGAAATAAATCCACAAGGGCAAATTTTCTTATTATTATTTATTTATTTAATAAAATACAGAGTATTCTTACTATAATCATAGCCCCGCAAAACTCAATAAAGAGTTTGACTGTGGGGTCTTCAGTCTCTAGTTACATATGTACTTAACTCCTCTTTCGTCCAAACCAGCGCCAAGACCAGACGTGCGCTTATTTTTTTCCGCGATGTTAATATAAACTGGAAAGTAACCTCGCCCTTATAAGTTAACGATTTGTGTGCATTTTAGTGTGCATTATATTTAACAAATAATCGAAGTGCATAATTGTGTCGTGATCTGTACGTGTTGATCCGTGCTGCTAGCGGCCCCGCGCTCCACCTGGCGAAAACGAGACCATCTCAATAATTTGCCTCCCTCTCTAACGTGGCCCGACGCGCCCCGATTGCGACCGACCTCAAACCAGGCTACGAAGGTTCGACAGATTAGTGTCATTAGTAGCAATCGTCAGTTGAACCGCCCAACGTGTGACGTCATCACGCTCTGTCGAATTCGCGCCAAACATTATGAGCGTTTCAACCGCTCAAAAATTTTCAACATTTTAAATATTTTTTAATAAAATAATGTTAAGGTTTACAAAAGTATTTTTATCATTTCCGGTGTTCCAACGATATAAATTATAAATCCAAAAATAAAAATAAATTCATGCATGGAGCTAATTAAAGTGATTTTTGGTTTATGCTTTACTTAACTTTTCTGCACTCTTCCATCAATAATTTCCTGCTTATAGCGATGTACATTATATCTGCCTCTCAACCAGTTATACACACCTGCCACTATAATACATGTATATTCTCACTCATAAAAAACTCTCTCTGCCTATATAACAAAAACATACAATTATGTTTAATTATTATTAGATAAATTATGAGTGTTGTTGTGTTCAACAACACTCATAATTTATCTACAAATATGCTTTTTTTACACTGCAATAACATTAATCTCATGTTTTGCCTGCCAAAATAAAACTTACATAGTAAATTCATTGTTACGCAAAATATTAGAAGTATTTATAAAAATATTGACGATTTAGACATTAATTTAACCTCATTACAACAACAACCCGACATTTTAGTTCTCACGGAGTGTCGACTGATAAAAGATTGGCCGCTCCCTATAAAACACAACTTTTCCTGTTACAGTACTACCAAGCAAATAACACAAAACGATGGAGTTGTTGTTTACATAAATAACTCAAACCGACACCAGGTTGAAGAGGTTATATTAGCGGACGCGTCGTGTCTCCAGATTTCCCTTTCATCATATGTATTTATCGCTCACCGTCAACGGCTAACACAAGTAACTTTATCTCTTCATTGGTTTTACATTTAAAAAACAACCATTTGGGTAATAATGTTGTGATCACAGGTGACATAAATATTAATATTCTAATACAGAATAATTCGACCGATTGCTATCTAAACATGTTGGCTTCCCACGGACTGTTGCCCGCTCATAAACTTAATACCCGAATCAACAGTTGTCTCGACCATATTATAACAAACTTGAACCCCAATTTATTTTTTTCCATGACAGCCGTATTAGAAACGACAGTAACAGACCACTTTATGACTCTGCTTAATATTTATTCTAAATCAAAAAATACATCGAAAATTGTCACAAAATAAAGACCCTAACCAACTTACAAATAAATTAATCCAACTCATTCAATATGCTATCGATTCCAATACAAAAACAATCAAGATTCCTAGTAATAAACAAAAATTGAAACCGTGGATTAACACCGGGCGTACTAAAATGTATTCACCATAGAAACAAATTACAAAAAAATCTGAGACGTGACCCCACTAATGAAGTACAACAAATAATTTATCGACGTTATAGGAACTACTGTAATAACCTTATTAAAAAATTAAAACAAAAATATGAAAGGGACCTTCTCAATAACGCTAAAGACAACAATAAAAAACTTATGGAATTCAATAAAAACTATTACAAATCTAATTAAACGAAATGTAAAAACAATGAACTCTTAAACTTATCTGACTCCCTCTACCTATCTGCAAACTTAGTCAACAAGCACTTTGCCAATGTTGGCCAACAATTGGCAGAGCAAATTCTACCTCCAGGAACTGTAAATTCTAATCTAAGTACTTACCTGAGCTCCTTACATTCACACGTGTCCCACGTGTCTGTGTGGTTTACAGCTGAAGAAGCTCCCTGAACTTTACATATAGTCATGCCTTTTTGTCTCTCATTTTACGTATCCTAGTAGATACCTACTCGTTACCAAGAATTAGCGATTAACATGTGTTCAAATACTTAAATAAAAACAGATTTCTGACTTTATATACGATCCACGAATTTATTTATTATTTATTTATTTTAAACTTTATTGCCCAAGAACAAGTACAAAAGGCGGACTTAATGCCTTGAGGCATTCTCTACCAGTCAACCACTGGGCCAAACAGAAATTGTTAAGGTGGGTGCAGTGCGATGCGAAAAAATTTTTTTCTAAATATAAATTCTAATACTAACGCCAATATACAAACTAGTAATATTTATATACTATAATACCTTTAAAGTATATAAATATTACTAATTCTACCCAGTGTAATAGAACCTCTTGTTTAGGGCCCAGGATCAGACTAATATTTTGTTGAATGGTTCCACAGTAGGCCATAATATAAATTTATGGTAAAATTTATCCCACCAAAAACATTTTCATGTAAAATGTTGCCAAGACGAAACGGCCAAGCCACATAATTTGACTAAGGTGTAGAGTTTGTAAAGTTAGGGCTTGTAGAGTTAGAAGCTTGGCTCTACAAGAGATCTGATAACTTTTTGACAGTGCGAGCCTTATGGTTTCGTCTTGGCAACATTTTGCCTGAAAATGTTTTTGGTGGGATTTCACTTTTTTTTGTAAGTTGCTGATGATAATCTTCCATCCCCTAATTTAAAGGGTTGGTGGTAATTTACTGTTAAAAATCCTGAACTACGTATCTGGAGGTATCTTTTATACACAATCTGCTTTTTACTGATTCCCCATACAAACTTCAACCCCGTTTTCCCCCTAACGCTTTTTCCACCCCCTTACGGGGTGATTTTGGGGTTGAAAACTATTCTGTATCCTTCCCCATAACAAAAACTATCTTCATACCAAATTTCAACTAAATCGGTTAAAAGCGGTTATTAATTCCCCATACTAAATTCCACCCCCCTTTTCACCCCCTTAGGGGCTAAAAATTTCTAGTTTTTGAATTTTTCTGTTGTTTGTGTACTAAGACTATCTTACATGCCAAATTTCAGCTTCCTAGGTTTTCAGGAAGTACCCTAAAGGTTTTGATGATCATCAGTGAGTGAGTGAGTGAGTGACGAAAGCGGTTTTTTTTTAGATATGAATAAAATCTAACATATGAGCTATGTATGAAAATTATGCTTAATAAGTCCACTAATGACATCATATCCCGAGAATTTTGTTTATCTGGTATAATCCAAACCCAAGTTATGAGGGTTCAAAAAAACGACGAAGCGCTTCGCTTTGCTCGACTTGGCGCATTGGCAAATAGTGATGGATTGCCATTATATATCTTTATTTTGTTTGTTGACAGGGCCCTGATGATTTAAAAGCTTATAAGTATAATGAAAGTAAGACTTTGACATGGCTTGAAAATAAGGTGAAGAAATTAGCAAAAGTATTAAGAGCAAAGAAAATTCATGTTCGGTCAGGCGCTGCCTCTGCTACATTTGTAGCCAGTACTGCCAATGATGATACCGTGGATGAAGGTATGTAATTTGCCCAACAGATATTATTTTCTTATGGTAGTACAGTCGCCACCAGATATATCGGAGCGGTCAAGGCGCTCACAAATATCTGCATGTCGCTCTATAGGGGGTATTACTGCAATGTTCTGCTACCAGAGTGCAGCACAAGCCCCTTTAGTAAACCATAAAGTAACATACATACTGTACTTTTTGACAAGTTTTCAGAGATAATAATATATGACATTGATGCATATTTATTTAGTCGTATGGCGCAGGTACATAATATATAGGCAAACAATTAAAATAACAATAAAATAATAATAAAATCAGATGTAAACATCCAGTGTCTTCAGCCATGCAGCAGCATGGGTTGTAAGATGTAGCAGGTCTTCCGGTGGTCCAGAGTATGAATCCTCCTCCTCCTCACCACATTCACACAAGGCCGAGTCCTTCTATCCCCACCTGTGCAAGAGGTAGTTGCATCGGCCGTGTCCCGTTCTCAGTCTGTTCAAACGGCACTATTGCTGTCTAGGAAGGTCAAAACCGGCAAGTCTACGCGCTGGGTTACTAACTCTCGAGTCCACATTTGCAGCGCCCCATTCATTTTTCCAGGCTTCAGACACATCAAAACCTTGCACATTCTGAGCATATGAAGGGCGTCGGGACTTCAAGCGCGGATGTGGTGGGAAGCAGACCTCTCGATGGATTGGTAAAGAGCTATTTGACCTTATTTTCTCAGCTTCTCTCGACAGCGCATGCTTCCTACGCAGATGTGGCGGGGCTATATTGCACAGGGTTGGCAGCCAGGGTGTGGGTGTCGACTTGATGGTTCCTGAGATGCATCGCATTGTGTCGTTTAGTTTTGTGTCCGCTTTAGCCACGTGTGCACTTTCCAACCACACAGGAGCGCAGTATTCAGCGGCAGAATATACTAAGGCAATGCCAGTGGTACGCAGGCATTCGGCGGATGCTCCCCATGATGTGCCACACAATCTGTGGAGGATGTTATTTCGCGAAGCTAGCTTGAGTGAGAGTTTGGTGAGATGCTCCTTGTACGTGAGTGATCTATCAAGGGTGACTCCAAGGTATTTAGGGCATTGGTTATACCGTAGCTTTTCGCCGTTGAAATAATGGAAACATGTAACCTCCGTCTTGCTAACACTAGGAATTAGTCGCCAAATTTTTCAATTCAATTCGTTTATTAATTTGTAAGACAACAGTGATCTTATTTTGTTAGTAGTGTATATAAAATAAGACTTAAAAACTATGTTAAAACTTAAAAGTTATGTAGGCTTAACTAAATTAATTAAAGTTAATATTATTGGGCAACATGGGCAGCAATCATCTCCAGAACGCCGTTTGTGCTGTCCCTGGCTCTACGCAGCAATGAGGCCGCTTTCTTGCGTATAATTGCCGCAAAGCCGTCGGTTCGCGCCTCCGCAAACATGGCGGAGGCGCTGCAGAACCTAGATAGCCCAACCAGCACTCTGAAGGCATTGTTATACACCACTCGCAGAGCATTGTATGATTTTTGGGTATAGCTGACCCAAAGGCTGCCTGTGTAAAAGGATGAGCAAAATGCCTTAAACAGAGTTATCTTAACCGCTTTTGAACATCTAGCAAACCTTCGGGCCAACATATTCGCCCTTACACACAACGCTCTCCGTTCTCTCTCCATGTCCTCATCGTCCTTTAAGTTCTCGGTAACAATATGCCCTAGGTATTTAAACCTATAGACTCTCGAGAGCAGTCCCATTGAGCCAAAACTTAAAATATTTTGCCAGCCTGTCTAGATCCGCCGTGAGAGTTTTTTCTCCAGAAGAGGATTTGCTTTGTGCGACCAGTGCTATATCATCGGCGTAGATAAATTTATTAGCTTCCGTTGATGGTAGGTCGTGGATGTAAAGATTAAAGAGCTTTGGTGCCAACACTGTTCCCTGTGGCAGACCATTATTCAGTTTCCGTCTTTTACTTCTGGAATCGCCTAGGAAAACCTCAAACTCCCGTTCACTTAACATGCTATTAATGAGATCCGCTACCTCTCTGCTTGGAATAACGTTGAGCACCTTACTCATGAGGCCTTGTTTCCACACTGTGTCATAAGCAGCTGTCAAGTCTATAAAAACGTCTGTAGACTTGAGCGCTTTCTGGTATCCAGCTTCGATGTGTCGTAAGGGCTAAAACTTGATCCGTGCAACTTCTTCCAGGTCGGAAACCAGCTTGTTCAGGAGGGGTGACAGCCTCTATGAATGGCTCTATTCTGGTCAAAAGAGCACGTTCAAGGAGTTTCAGTGTACAGCTAAGAAGTGCGATTGGTCGATAGCTCTCTAGTTGATTTTCTGGTTTTCTCGGCTTTAGTACTGCAACCACCTTTGCTAGTTTAAACTCTCGTGGAAGTCGGTTGTGCCGAAGAATGAAAGAAAACAGCGTTGTTAGCCAGCTTATAGCAACCGGGCCCATGTGCTGAATGAAATCGTTATAAACCCCGTCTGGGCCTGCAGCCTTGTTGGTTTTTAATGTTTTAATAGCTGTAGTAATTTCGCCGATTTCAAACGGTCTGGAAATGTGTTGGTTCCTTGGGGAACTCTCTTTAAGAGCTTTGAGGTCTTTTTTAATTTTTTTGGTAAAAAGTTTATCGCGCTTGGCTCTCGTTACTTCCACCATGCGATCGGCGATGGCGTCTGGTTTAACACTGCGACTTTGCTTTCGGTTGTGTTGCTTTCCTGTTAGACTGTCGAGAACCCTCCACGCCTTACGACTGGAGCATTTATAGTCCATAGCTTCCACTGTTGACTTCCACTTGTTATGCCGAGCCTTGTCTAATGAGTTCAACAACTGTGCCCCAGTGCAGTGGTCGCCAGACTTTTGGTACTTCTGGAATAGTTCCTCGCTGTCCGAATTCCAGCCAGGAATATACTCCTTTCGGTAACCTCTTGGAATGTTGCATTTAGCCGATTTCAGTACAAGCTCCACAAATCTTCCATAATTTGACGCTGTAGGTTCCAGACATGCGGCCCCAAGACTTTTATCGAGCTGTTCTCCGAAACCCTCCCAGTTTGCTTTCCCAAAGTTCCAACGTGGAAGAGGCATTGAGTTGGTTAGGGGTAGCTTAAGTCCGACATGTAGGACAATTGGTCGGTGTTGGCTGTTAGGGAAAGTCGGGAGCACTGTACGGTAGCATGGCAGTGGTTGTTCAAAATGATCTTTGGAAACAAACGAAAGGTCGGGGTTGTACTCTTTCTGCCATCTAGCGGAACGGAAGGTACCCCTGTCCTTGGCGTTGTAGACAATATGCAAACCACTGATGTCAGCCGACTGAGCCAGAACTTCCCCATTTTCATCAGATTGCTTGTAGCGCCAGTTAGTATGGTGGCTATTGAAATCGCCCGCAAATACGCATGGATGTGGTTGGGTTGATGGAAGGTTTTGTGCCCAGTTCATACTTGGAGGTTTGTAAATGTTTGTGACAGTTAGTTCTCCGATCCGGATAGTGATGGTGAAAATGAGATCTTGATCACTGGCGTCTACCACTTGGGTATCGTTGAGGTTGGACTTTACATAGGTGGCTACACCGTGTTTAGGATATGGGATAGGATTTAGGATGGTGGAGGTACATTGATGCATCAAGGCGGTTTGTTTACAGAGGACCTGCCGGGAAACGCGAATTCGAAATTTAGCTATCTGCCTCTTTATCGCTCGAATATGCAAGAGTGACGGAGATGATATTAGATAGGGTGCGTTGGGGTAAGATTGAAGGGTGTTTTATGAGGGGTAAGATGAAAAGTCGTCCGTAATGCTTTGGCATACAGATTTTTTTTGTCTTACCCCTCATAAAAAACCCTTCAATCGTACCCCAACCCAAGGCACCCTACCAAAATTTCGATTCTTTTTTTTTTCGATTTTCTTGTTTCGCGATAGACCCTCGGATTGTGGTAGTGGCGCCCCCTACGCAGTTTTCGTGTAATATTTCCTATTGTCAAGGCATTAAAGTGCTTGTTCAGATATTTTTGACCACCTCGGCTGCTCCAATATCTGATGGCGCCGTTACTATCACTCCCAAAAAAAGACTGCAGATTGCAGCTATTATAAATGCAAAGCATTGAGCACAAAACACCAAATTGTTTACCACACGAATTATTTAAATTGGATGATTTACAAATCTAATCCAAATTAATGCTATTTATTATCTATCATTCAGAACCATCACCCCCAAGCCCGTGTGAAAATTTTTAGTGGTCATAAAGGGCCGTGACACCATAAAGTTTGAAAAACACTGCTTTACAGGGTGAAATGCAACATTGTCTACCGATTTCAAAGAATAAAGTGTTTTTCTGAAGGTTGATGGTTATAATAAAATAGTTAAATGTTTCAGACATTTTCTTGAAGTATGCTCTAGGCATGATAGCTGAATATCTTGAAGAGGACCTTGTGGAATTATTGGAAAAGAAATTTGATTTTAAACCTGACATGATTGAGTCTTTGGGACAAAAGCGAAAATCCGAAGTTGCAGAAAGTAACAAAAAAAGAATAAAATGCGAAAACACTGAAGAAAGTAAGATAGTGACTGCTCTATCACCACTTTCAAATAATGTCACTAAACAGAAACCCTTAACTGCTAAAGAAAAAGCTCGACAAAAAGCTGCAAGTGGTACAAAAACCATATCAACTTTTTTTACTAAAAAGTAGCTTGCGATAACTGAATAAAAAAAATCACAATTTTGGTTTGTTTCGTTTGTGTTTAAAATAACCGAAGCTGGTAACTAATGTTTCAATTGATTTTACAACCCCTTTGCTGACCTGCTTCTCGAAAGCTCAATCACAGCTCAATACTCCATCATTTATTACACATAACATTAATTCTTGCCCCCTACCCCATAGAATCCGATGTCAGCTGCCGATACATGACATGATACAAGAAATCCAAACGTTATATTTGTATTCCCTTTATTACATTAAGAAAGTTCACACATATATCTCTACATGCACAATTTGGCAAATTGATCACATAACTCCTTGTGCTTCGGCCAATGTTGCACCTGACATTCCCTGGAATAAAAGAAAATAGTTTACCTATTACCAAATATTTGGTGTCTAGAAATGTATAAATAAGTACCTATTGTGAGCACCGAGCACCTTAATTTGTTTGGTAAGCACAGAATAAGTAATAGTATTATCTTATCAATATTATCATACAGAACGGCCACGCACCGCCCCGCACCGACTCGAATTACCTCGCCCCGTGACAAAAATCTGGCGGACTTCTGAGTTCTGGCGTACTCTCAGTTTGGTTAGCAACGCGATGACGGAACTTTCAAAATGCCGGTGTATTGTGTTATGTACGGTACTCATCAATTTTTAGAAATAAATAATCAAGTTTTCCAATATCTAAAACACGAAATATAAGTAAATAAACCTAAAATTTTGCATATAAATAGGTATATAGGTAATAATGTTATAAAAAGCAGAAAATGTTAACTACTCCCTAATAAATATTATTCATTATATTATACTTGACCGTCTTGACCATATGTCACATACCTACCTACCTAATGAGGGTTCAGAGAAGACCACCCCATTCGAACCATTGGACAGGACATCTACAAAAGAGATACGTCTAGAATTAAGGAAATTCAAGAACAAAAAAGCTCCTGGGCCGGATCAAATAAGAGCGGATGCTTTGAAACTGGGCGGAGAAGTTTTCATAACAGCCTTTGAGCCGATAGCAAATTATGTCTTGACTACAGGTTATTTCCCGAAACGATGGAAGGTGGGCGAATGTATCTTCCTTCACAAAACAGGCAAAAACCATAAAGAAGCTACCTCTTATAGACCAATCACGCTACTCAATATAATGGCCAAGGTATGTGAAAGGCTCATACTCTCAAGAGTACAAGGTACAGTAGACAAGATGCGGCCGCCGTTTCAACATGGCTTTACCAGGTTCAGAGGGACCGCTACACAGCTTCTCCGCACGGGAAAGATAATAACAGATGCACTTGCACTTGGAGAAAGCGTATCTATGATATGCACGGACCTAAGCAAAGCATTCGACTCAATTAACCACAAAGGCCTAATAAAGAAACTGCAGAACGCTGACGCTCCCAACAACATTATAAAAATATTAGAAAACTACTTAGAAGATCGATCGCTAATAGGAAAATTCCGCAGTATGATTGGAGAAGTAAAGAAACTACCACATGGTGTGCCCCAGGGATCGATCCTAGGCCCCGTCATCTTCAACCTATACGTCTACGACATATGGAATAGTCACGATAGGATTCGAGGTCTGAAACTATCCCAGTACGCGGATGACTTATGTATCCTAAACAGAGCTAAGAACCCCGATCACGCTACCATGAGAGCGGAGTGGGCGGCAGAAACCATTGTAAACTACTATGATAGATGGGGTTTGAAATGCAACGTCGACAAAACAGAATGTATAATGTTTAAAAAGAAGAAGAAATATATAAAAAATACATAAAGTATTTAGGAGTCATCTTTGATAAGTTGTCAAAAAGTTAAAACAAGTAAGAGGAGCTCTGGGACCCATCATAGGCTTTAATGCCAAAACCGATGGTGAAGTCAAGTTAGCAATCATTCAAGCTTGCATCCTTCCTATCATGGATTATGGAGTGGTGCAGCTATTATCAAGGTACAGCAACTCGAACCTACAAAAAATTGAGAGACAATACAGGATGGCACTCAAGAATGCTGGCCAGTTCTCAAGACGTCTACCCACGGAAACGCTCTGGGAAATCAGCGACCGTGGCACCTTCGCGCCGCTGATTTAAATCGCAGAATGCTGGACAGAATCGCAGCTCTTGGTATTGAAGACCTCGACACACCAGGGGACGCTTACCTAGCTCACGGCGAACATAACCCACTATTAACAAACAATAGAATAGGTGAAATCTTATATGTACCAAATAAAGACATGAGGCGCTGGCCCCGTGGGGCAGCGGCTCCTCGTCCCCTTAGAATTAAGTAAATGTAACATATGTAACACTATTACCCAACATCTTTTAACTCGACACTTGTGACATAACACCTCCAGCTTACACAGATCTTTTAGACACAAGTTAGCTGACACAATCCTACGGGAATAAAAAGATGTAACTCTGCTAATTGATAATAAAAGATTTCTCATTCTCATTCTACCTACCTACACACCTACCGATTTTTCTGTTCCTGAATTAAAACCTGATTGCTGAATTTCTAAATGTTAGCCAACATTTAATGTAATAACATAAATTGTTTTATTTTTATTTGTACACTTTTGTTTTTAGGGTTCCGTAACCAAAGGGTAAAAACGGGACCTTATTACTAAGACTCCACTGTCCGTCTGTCTGTCTGTCACCAAGCTGTATCTCATGAACCGTGATAGCTAGACAGCTGAAATTTTCACAGATGATGTATTTCTGTTGCCGCCGCCATAACAAAAAACACTAAAAATTTAATTTGTACGGAACACTCGGTGGGCGAGTCCGACTCGCACTTGTCCGGTTTTTTACTTTAATAATTAATTATGTATGTTATGAAATCAATAACAACAATAACGTAAATTTAATAATGGCGTTTTGAAAGTCCAAGTACACCAAGTACGCGCAAACTGATAAAGCCAATTCAAGGATTGGAGCGAAATAAAATAGATATGGAATAGTTATTTACGATAATTACGATACAAGTGCGGAAAAGAGGAAATTCGAAACGAGTCGCGATAAATTAAAACACGACCGCAGGGAGTGTTTTGAATCGACACGAGTTGCGCATTACCTATTTGCACGTGTATCGTACAAAGTTTTACAGTACATAATATATGGCCCTTTAAACTTTCGACATATGCACAAAAAGTGCTCTTTTACGCATTAGTGCGAGAAAGTAGCACCATATATACTGTAATAGCTATTTACGATACAAGTGCGGAAAAGAGGAAATTCGAAACGAGTGGCGATAAATTAAAACACGACCGCAGGGAGTGTTTTAAATCGACACGAGTTGCAAATTACCTATTCGCACGTGTATCGTACAACGTTTTACAGTACATATGGCCCTTTAAACTTTCGACATATGCACGAAAAGTGCTCTTTTATGCACTAGTGCGAGAAAGTAGCATCATATGTACTGTAATAGTACATTTCGATGCTAGTGCGGAAAGTATGACAAGACTCGGGACGAGTGAAGAATGACATTTCCGCACGTGTATCGAACGACGTTTTTTTTAATACAGTTGCGAAAAAATAAGAAAAGCAACAAGTAAGGAACGGAATTCGAAACTTTTATATTATTAATTCTGTGACATCATTGACATTGACTAATTATCAAGAAGTGTTTTTCTAGCTGTTATTCGACTAGAATTGATTTTGTTATTATTATTGAACGCACTTCAATGAAAGTTTTTTTTTTCAAATGCATGTACTATAAGACAGAAACAATTGTAAATATTAAAACATTGTATTATTATTACCTAAATATCGTTATTTATGATTATTTGTGTATCGTATATTTATAAAAACAATATCGAATGTTGCCTTTGGAAACTTAAAACATTCTTGCAGTAAGAAAATACGCCTCTTCTTTGACAGGCGTTCCGTTCCATTCAGACAACTTATTAAGAACGGTTTTTCAACATTAAAAAATAAACGTGATATAATACTTATAATGATGAAGAGGTAAGTAATAAAATATGAAATATGCATATTTTTCGTATTCTCACATTAACAGTAGGTTTTTATGTTGATTACGACGTTTAAATGAAACTAATATTAACACTCATCAATAAGTAGTCATGAATTGGAACAAGTAAAAATTTAAAAAAATTGGAAAAGTGTAAAGCACTAGTTCGCGAAAACCAACTTTCCGCACGCTAAACAGCCACGAAAAGTAGCACTTTTAGAGCAACTGTATTAAAAATGATATTTGATGTATGGCGTGTCCGCCCTGTGACTTAAGAGGCCGGTGTTGATTTTAGTCGCAAAAATGTAATATTGATAGATTTAGTCCGTGAAATTTTACACCTTTTGTTACCTAATTGAAATAACAAGTACTGGTTTCTATTAGCACGTCTTCTTATCTTACCTTTTATCAGATCAGTTTTTTGAAAACAGACTCACTAAATTAGTAATGTTTGCTTTTCTGATGGACGTTTAGGTAAACGCGCGTAAAGCACTGATTTTGTCGCTCTTATTTGTAAATTTCGTAAAGTTTGGACTGCTAAACATGGTAATTTTGTATTACACATATCCTGTACTTGACGTTTATCAGACTACATTTTTATTATAATGATGTTAGACGAAATTAATTTTCTCCAGAAATTACTTCAAAACAAGTGACAATTTCTCTGAAAATCGACTTAATTTCATCGTAATTTTGATACTTAAACAATCTACAACATTTGCTAAAACTATACTTATACATCAATTTGTATAATTTACCACCATGATTTTTTGATGAATTTTTAAAAACTGCCCCTTCTCTTCATGCAAAGGCAAGATGAGAAGACGTGCTAATAGAAATCAATACTTGTTATTTAGATATTACGTAACAAAACGTGTATAATTTCAACGACTAAATCTATCAATTTTACATTTTTGCTCCAAAATCGACTACGGCCTCTTAAGTACCTACCTATTTGAACCTATATCAATTGCTAGGCTTAAGTATTAGGTACTAAAGGCGGGATTCCACCAGTGTATGGCACTGTGCGGCACAAGCATATTCATTACAAAAATGTTTGTGCCAATTGTGCCGCACACTGGTGGAATCCCGCCTTTAGATCCATCAAATTTCACCGTACAAGTGCGTCCTATTATTATGTATGCAGTAGGTATAGCCGGTATAGGACATGCCCATGCAGTACCGGTCCCGGTACCAAAAATATTTTATTTCCCGGTTTAGGGCATAGCTGGTACGGTAACGGGATTCCCGGTTCTTGGGGCATCTTATGACCTAGCAGCTTCCGTTTCGGTGTGCTATAAACTGGGCCATTTTGTTTAAAATTGTACACTACCTACTACCTACACTTTTTTCAAATAAATAATAAAATGGCCCAACTATAAAATGTTGTCTCGTTCGAACTCCGGAGCGGCGTAGGCGTAGCGTACGGGTCCGCATCCGCATCAGCACCAGTCAGTGCTATAATATAACCGCCTTAAAGAGATAGTTTAATTACCGGCCGCAGTACCACTCAGTCTTGCACCGCGAGCACTTCTTGCTGGCGGCCTCACCGCACTTGGAGCATTTAGCACCGCCGCCGTCCATGGCCAGCGCCACGTCGCTGGTATACGACTCCAGGAGTTGCTTGGCCATTTTGCGCGACTCGTCGCTACCGTCCAAGTCGAAGAGACGGAGCTGCTGCTTGGCCAGCGTTTTGGTACGTTTGTGCACTTGGCGCATGTATGAGTCTTTTATCTGGAAAAGAAAAAAGATGTATAGGTACATGTCTGCTGAATTCCTACCGTGACTAGAACTTATGATAATTTTTCGAGATGACATATGTGACGTTTTCAACTAAAAGGTACCACATTGTCGGTTGTCGATAAGGTTGATTTTTAATTAAAGCTTTATGGAAATAGCGTCTTTATTGACAACCGACAATAAGTACCCTTTTATTTATTTTTTACATGTAAAAAATCCGCAACATGCTTCGTCCCAAAAATACCAATGATGATATCCGCAACAGGCTTCCCTTTTAGTTGAAAACGGCACATATAATGCCTGTATACGGGACCAATTAAAATAATAGAAACGAGAGCCATAGTCGGACATTTGCACTATTATGCATGATGCATGCAAAACGCCTTTTATAAAATGGAGATCCCTGCCATCACAATAATGTTTGGCATACCTGCGGCACAACCTCAATGAGCGTGCAGCCCGGATTGTTCACGTTTGTGCGGCCGTTAATGTTCGAGTAATCGCCCACGGAGACGGAGAGACGACACAGGAACTGCTTGAGATCGCCCAGCGGCGGCACTTGGTCTATCATATTCTCAGTGAGTCGTGCTTGTAGCTGGGACAAGAAAGAATAAGATAAAATAAATGAACTACCCAGTTCTCTGAATTCTCAAATAGGTAGATGTAAGCTAATAAGGTAAATCTTGCTATTTTACCTAGGCCTTCAGTTATTTTCGTACCTATGTCCCGGTGTCTATCTGTAGGTTAGGTATGTATGTACAGACGACGTCAAAGATATGTTTACATTTTACGCCTTATTACAAAGGGGTACGGTGCAAAAGTGTAAACATATTTATGACTTCGACCGTACTTACCTAATAATCAATTTCTCCCATTTTCCGGTTTCTGATCGAGCTGCTTTACTGATTTTAAATATTTTGATGCTACCTCTACCCAACTTAGGTGACAATAAAATGTTATGATATCATCAAGGAAATCTAACTGATGGTGCAATTATTGTGTATAAAACAACACATTACTTGAACGCACCTTGAACGGCTTTTAAAAATCTTAAAAAAAAACCGGCTCAGGCACAGCCAGAGCTGCCCCCGCTGCGTGCAGCCCCTGTCTCGCTCGTCGATGGGATACTGGTACTGGTGCGCCAGCCGCGGCTCCGGCAGCAGCCGGCGCAGGCACAGCCAGAGCTGTCCCCGCTGCGTGCAGCACCTGTCCCAGTCTCACCCGGCAGAAGGCGGTGCGGCGGCACTCGTCGATGGGGTACTGGTGCGCCAGCCGCGGCTCCAGCAGCAGCTGGCGCAGGCACAGCCAGAGCTGCACCTCGGTGCGGTGCATTTGCAGTCGCTCATCATTGGGCGGCTTTACCCAGCGGCCGACTGAAATAGTACATTACTGCAGGCGCCGGGAAAGAAGGGCTTGCCGGCTGAGTAGGTATGGTATGGATAGTGATGCGAAGCCGGCAAGCCCTTTTCACGGGTAGGCATGTATAGTGCTTTTCTCAAACATATGTTGCAATGAAATAAAGAAATACACCACTAAAAAAAACAAATTTCTCCTCCGACTTTGGCAGCAACAAGTTATTAATTACTAATTCTGCCTCCGCCCTCAATTGCGACGAAGTACAATTAATTTCTTCGTCGCTATTATCATCGGAACACACATTGAAATTTTATTTATAAATATCAATCACAAATATAAAATACAGCTACGTGACAAAAGTTTTTTAATTTTCCCTCCAATTCCTACATAATGTTTTTTTTACGGGAGTCGTGCGTATGAGGGCTAACGCGTATGAATTCGCCGCTAGGGGCGCTAGTGTAGATGGTGGTCTTTTCCTCAGAATAATGACTAAAGCATAGAAGTCGGGCAAAAATGGTTCGCAAATATGTATACCCGTACTTTCCTTTATTACGAATTAGATAATGTGCCGAAAAGAGATGCATATATGCTTGTTATTTCTCATTTACGTACAGTGTCATAAGTTTGATAATTTGCTAGGGATGTAACTGTGTCGACTTTTTATATCGATAAATTATGCATAAGTTTATGTGCCGTGTAAAAGAATAATCACGAAATTGGCAAATTGATAATAGTCTGGCTAATGAAAGTTGAACCTGAAAAAACGCGGCAATTTCAAGAAATCTGTAGCAGGCGGCTCGTTGAAATGAAATGCGTGGAATACAAGGATTGCATAACTTTTATACTTTTTATAATTTTCATATTCTAAAAATCATTAAAAAGTATAAAAATTATGCAATCCTTGGAATCAAAGAGCCGCCTGATATGAGGATTAATGCATGTACCTAATATAGCTTTTATCTCATTTGCAGTCTACCACTCAGAACCGTCTAACTATACCTCTCGTTTTTTTATCATTAGAAAGAAGGCGAGCGATCTTAACGTGTCGTTTTATCGAAAAACACTTTGAAAATAAGTCACAACAAATATAATATACAATCATTTACATACTTTTGCTTTCATAAGTAAAATATTGCTATATTTATAAAAAAACTTGTCAATAAAAAGACACGTGGAAATGGTTTACCGTTTTTTCAAATGCTATAAGACTAAGTATAGTTTCTAGTCATGTACAGTCAGCTGCAGAGAAAAGGCACCCCCCCTGCATACAAAGTTCTGTAAATGCAGAGGATTTTAAATATTGTCTATGGTCTCTGGTGACTTAGCTAGTTGGTGACTAATTAGAGAAATCGACTCCACACTCGCGTTCGCGGCTTCGCACCGCGTAGTATGGAGCGGGCCAGCGGGCTATACAGATTAGTATACTTAATATCAGTTCGTGTGTAATAGGCGTTAACGCGGATATTTTTGGTCCGATAACCATTCAGCCACTAGAAAAATTTAAAAAATATAATTCAGCTGTTTAGCCTGTTCATGAACACAGACGCCATGTTTTACATTAAAATTAAAAAAAAAAATACTTCTCGGCCTAGGCCTTCTATTTCGTATGAAATTCCTTTACAGTTCTCTCGAGTTGCTCCGCCCGAAACGTGATACTTTTGTTTGTGTTTTGTTTTGACGCCCACAAGGTCGATATTTCATTGCATGTTTGAGAAAAAGGCATTTTTTAAATAAACGCAACAGCGAATCTCCTGTACTCAAACTTAAAAAAAAACCATATAAGTGCGAGTTCGTTTAACTGGCGCACCGAGGGTTCCGTACTCTTCATATAGGGCATTTCTCATATTTAAAAATATATAATATTAAAAAAAAAACATTCAATGTGTCTGGGTTAGCGTTGTTCATGACTATTCCAAATTTCAAATCGATAGATTAAGTAGTTCTCGAGATATTTAGCGATGTGACTGAAGATGGACGGACGGACAGTCGCACCATAAGTGTTCCATAGTCGTTCCTTTTGTACCTTTTTGGTACGGAACCCTAAAAAAGACGGAAACAAACAATAGATAACTTCCTAAGCGAATTCAAATAACATTTTGAGTAGTCATAGTCACAGTTGAAGGTCTGAAGCTCGCCGGACTCAGTAGCCCTGTGCCACGGTTCCTCCTGCAGCAGGTGGGCTAAAATTGAGGGCACGTCGTTGGTCTTGTAGAGGCCCGTCGCGATAGAGGCGCCTACTCCGGCTCCCTCCATGTGTTCCGCTATGTATCTGTACAAGAATCACGATGTGAGTAAAATCGATGTATGATGTATGTACTAGTAGGTTAGGTTTGTTAGGTAACTTCAGATGCCCGAAGGGCAAACCGCCCAAAAATAGGAGCCCCGCTTCGCGAGGCTCCGTCTACCTATTGAATATTTCGAGGTCGTAAATTAGTATTAAAATGTAAAGTAGTTTCCGATGGGTTCGTACCTTCGTACATACGTCGCTACACATAATTTACTACATATATAATAGTACAGTATTTTATGCACTGACCGCACGATAGTGATGCACCGCATGCTGATGTCAAACTGCAGGTCCGTCTGCCGGCGCTCGAGCTCTTCCGGTGCAGTCTCGCATTCCAGCTCCTTCGCACTCTCAGCCTTCAAATATCCGTTACTGTGGAGCCAAAAACTTCACTTGACCGTCGAAATATTCAATTACTTATATATTACACATAGAGCGTTCTTACAAGAAAAGTCGAAATAATGTAAAATTGATGATATTCCCGACAACATTGAAGACTTTACGCTCATTATTAGAAACAAAGAGTACTTGTTCCAGTAAGAGCGTCTTCTTCTCTTTAGGAATATCGTTGTACATTTTAGAAAAAGGACTAATTAAATTAGTAATGATCTTTTTTCTGATGGTCGTTTACGAAAAACCGCGTGAAGCACTGAATTGTGAGCTCTTATTTGTAAATTTTGAGAAGTTTACTCTGCTAAAGTTGGATATTTTGTATTACTAATATCCTGTAGTTTAGGAATATCGAATGATATTCTTCCTACATGCTTTTGAGAAAGAGAAAATCAATGTAAAACGAAATAAATTTTCTCTTCGAAACAAGTGTAAATTCCTCCGAAAATCTACTTAGTATCGAAGTCATTTTTATACACGAGCAATCTACAACGTTTGCTTATACTGTTGGTATACATTTGTGTTTATCAAATTCTACTTTAATTTTTTGTCAATTTTTTGAAAACTACTCTATGTATATCACCGATGACGCAAGCTCGCGATCTCAGTACCGCGGCAGAGCTTGAAGAGGACGTTCCTGTGTCGATCGGCGCCGCACGTTTTGGACGGCGACAACGAGGTTTTTTATCGTTGTGTGCGGCAGGCGCCGTGTAAAACGCTATACTGTGTGCGTGTAAACTGCGACTGAGAAACTTTGATCCGAGTACTGTACTGTACTGTTTTTATAGTATTATAATATAGTATAGTAACATAACAAACTTCCGAACAACATTAAAAATATTTGAAATGACCTGACATTTTATAGGTAGTAAATTTAAAAAAAACAGCCAAGTGCGAGTTGTACTCGCGCACAAAGGGTTCCGTACTATTTTATACGGCTATTTTATTCTGTTTTTAGGGTTCCGTACCCAAAGGCTAAAAACGGGACCATATTACTAGGACTCCGCTGTCTGTCCGTCTGTCACCAGGCTGTATCTCATGAACCGTGATAGCTAGACAGTTGAAATTTTCACAGATGATGTATTTCTGTTGCCGCTATAACAACAAATACTAAAAACAGAATAAAATGTGGTATTTCCTATAAAAAGGGACCTTATTGTCGATGGCGCTTACGCCATTATAAACGATGCTCCGATATAACTAAGACTGAACTTGTATAAGTTTAGAGTATGTATTACTCATCCTCCTTATGAACCCTGGCATTACCTAGTGGAACTTAGGTTTGGTGCAACATAGGCGCACACTGTTTTGGTCATCCGACTGGTATTGATGAGCACTTAGGAGAGCAGTACCCTTTGATAGAGCTGATGCTGAACCCTGGCAGTACCTAGTGGATCTAAGGTTTGGTGCAACATAGGCACACGCTGTTTTAGTCATCCGACTCGTCTTGATGAGCACTTAGGAGAGCAGTACCCATGATAGAGCTAATGCTGAACCCTGGCAGTACCTAGTGGATCTAAGGTTTGGTGCAACATAGGCACACGCTGTTTTAGTCATCCGACTCGTCTTGATGAGCACTTAGGAGAGCAGTACCCATGATAGAGCTGATGCTGAACCCTGGCAGTACCTAGTGGAACTAAGGTTTGGTTGACATATCAGTCAAATTTGACAGATTGACAGTTTTTGTCATTTTCAGTGAAACTTATCTTTTTGGGATAGAATTTAGCACCAAGTAACATTGTTAAGTGTAGATTTATACTATCTGTCAAAATTACATTTTGTGACATTTTTGACAGTTTTGGATCCCAGATCGAAACGGCTTGTCCAATTTTGATAGGACCTTCAACATTAGTCATGGGATGGAAAATGTAGTTTGACACATATGTCAAAACTGTCAAAATTGACAGTTTGACAGTTTTTGTCATTTTTAGTGAAAATTAACATGTTTTGTTAAAGTTTGGTACTAAGTGACATAGTTTAGTGTTGTTTGACATATCAGTCAAATTTGACAGATTGACAGCTTTTGTCATTTTCAGTGAAAATTTAGCACCCAGTGACATTGTTTAGTGTAGATTTATACTATCTGTCAAAATTGACAGTTTGTGACATTATGACAGTTTTGGATCCCAAATCGAAAAGGCTTGTCCGATTTTGATATGACCTTCAACATTAGTCAAGGGATGGAAAATGTAGTTTGACCCATCTGTCAAAACTGTCAAAATTGACAGTGACAGTTTTTGTAATTTTTAGTGAAAATTAACGTTTTGTTAAAGTTTGGTACTAATTGACATAGCTTGGTGTTGTTTGATTGTTAAGTGTAGATTTATACAATCTGTCAGAATTGACATTTTGTGACATTTTGACATTTTTGGATCCGAAATCGAAACGGTTTGTCCGATTTTGATAGGACCTTCAACATTAGTCATGGGATGGAAAATGTAGTTTGACACATCTGTCAAAACTGTCAAAATTGACAGTTTGACAGTTCTTGTCATTTATAGTGAAAATTAACATGTGTTGTTAAAGTTTGGTACTAAGTGACATAGTTTAGTGTTGTTTGACATATCAGTCGAATTTGACAGATTGACAGTTTTTGTCATTTTCAGAGAAAATTATCTTTTTGATATATAATTTAGCAAACAAACCATGTTTTCACTAAAAAAGACAAAAACTGTCAAACTGTAAATTTTGACAGTTTTGACAGATATGTTGAAGGTCATATCAAAATCTACACTTAACAATCAAACAACACCAAGCTATGTCAATTAGTACCAAACTTTAACAAAACGTTAATTTTCACTAAAAATTACAAAAACTGTCAAACTGTCAATTTTGACAGTTTTGACAGATGGGTCAAACTACATTTTCCATCCCATGACTAATGTTGAAGGTCATATCAAAATCGGACAAGCCTTTTCGATTTATGATCCAAAACTGTCATAATGTCACAAACTGTCAATTTTGACAGATAGTATAAATCTACACTAAACAATGTCACTGGGTGCTAAATTTTCACTGAAAATGACAAAAACTGTCAATCTGTCAAATTTGACTGATATGTCAAACAACACTAAACTATGTCACTTAGTACCAAACTTTAACAAAACATGTTAATTTTCACTAAAAATGACAAAAACTGTCAAACTGTCAATTTTGACAGTTTTGACAGATGTGTCAAACTACATTTTCCATCCCAACAAATGTTGAATGTCCTATAAAAATCGGACAAACCGTTTCGATTTGGGATTCAAAAATGTCAAAATGTATAAAACTACACTTAACAATGTTACTTGGAGGCCTTGGAGCTAAATTCTATCCCAAAAAGATAATTTTCACTGAAAATGACAAAAACTGTTAATCTGTCAAATTTGACTGATATGTCAACCAAACCTTAGTTCCACTAGGTACTACCAGGGTTCAGCATCAGCTCTATCGTGGGTACGGCTCTCCGAAGTGCTCATCAAGACGATTCAAATGACCAAAACCGCGTATGTCTATGTTGCACCATGGTTGCACCAAATCTGAATTCCACTACTACCTAGTAGGTACTGCTACTACTGCCAGGGTTCAGTCAGGATCATTTTGCTGTCTCATTTTAAAATATCACGAATTTAATTTTATTAAACGTTAATGCAATTGAGAGTTATTCTAATTAACTTTTTGAAACTTTAATGGCCATTGAAGTTAATGGCCAATAACTTCAATGGCCATTAACGTCTCAAAAATTTAATTCGAATTAACTTTACTGCAATTGGTGCGTAATGCAATTGGTTAATGGCGGAACTAATGGTTAATGCAATTGATCAATGGTTAATTAAAATTAACAATTACGGCCAACACTGCTACATATAGCTAAAATAGTTTCGCTACCCAAGCTGTACGGTTACCCTGTACCCTGTACCAAATGTAATGACGAAACATGTAAACAAGCGAGTATAATTTCTTTCTAGTATAAAATAATTATTTTATAATACAAAAGTAAGTACATTTGCACTGTATTTAGTATTTTCGTACCAAATAACAAAAATTAGGATTTTAAGTTAGTGTCGTTATAATTGTTTTCAATATGCTTCACGAAGGATCAAGATTGTTTAATCCATCATTGTAGTGCGAGCGAGAGGGAAAACGTAGTAGAAGGGATCGGCATACTGAGCTCGCACAGCCCGCCGCAGCGCGTAAAATACCTAAACTCGCTCAACGCCGAAATGTAATAGCGCTCTTAAATAAAACCTAACAATTTATTGATACGTTTTCTTTCTAGGGGCAATTGTTATCCACGCGAAATACCTATTTTAACTTTTACTTCGAACTGGAAAATGGCAAGCACGACAAACAAGGCAGCCAGTCTTTGCAATATAAACGATCCAAACTTATGAGGTGTAAGAGCGTTTTCACATTGTCCGATCCGATATCGGATGTAGGATCCTACATCCACATAGTCATACCGCGGGGGCGGGGCGCCCGGGCGCCGTCTTTAGCGGTCACGCACACTACAACAAGCATTATGCCTACACATACGCACACAAACAAATATTATCGGTCCGACAGCTGACGGGGGACTCCGACATGACTGAATTTATCGGAAGCGCCTTTCTGATGTCGGAAAGGAGCCTATGACAAAAACAGCTGTGGCACAGTGCCATTGGCATTAAATCCGCCTTCTTTGCATTATTTATAAAATGCATAAATAAATACTTAGTAGAGAAACACATATATCTTACATTTTACTTCCTTCCGACATCCGATATCGGATTGGACAATGTGAAAACGCTCTAACAATCATAGTAGGCCAAGCAATAAGAAGGTATAGAGGGTAATGCTAGGAACACAATTTTTGACTCCGTAAATTTGTTTGGACTAGTTAGGAGGTAAACCACAGATTTAATATTTATTTTTGTGAGGTAAACATATCAAATGTGTCGTAGCCCTGGTGCCGCGGGGGAGAGAGGAGTTTGAAGGTTCCATTTTTCGGTTTTTCGATTATATCTCGGAAATTATGCGTCTGAGCGACATGGCCACTTAATACAAAATGAAAAGTGATTTAATTTGATACAAGTTTTTAACTCAAGTTTTTCGATACCTTGTATAGTTTTTGAGATATCCGCTCTTGAAGGTTTACTTGGGGCTCTCAATTCTATTTTGATATCTACATCAATAAAGCTACTAGTCCATGTTTGGTATCGTTTTCGTATAAATCGGGAGTGCCAAATTCATTTATGGTATCACATTGACACCATTCCGAAGTAAAAACATAAACTTTAAACAAATAACTTTTTTCACCTCAGCAGCTCGAACAAGCCTACTTTCGTCACTCCCTGGAGTGAGGAAAGTGCGACTTTCCTCACTCCAGGGAGTGAAACAATGTAGCTTTTTAATTTAGTGAAGGCCATGAACTTCATACTTTTATAACATTTTTTTTTATGGTATGGTACGGTACGGTACGGTCCGGTCCGGTCCGGTCCGGTCCGGTATATGTACGATACGATAAGATACGATACGATACGAGACTGGTCCGGTCCGGTCCGGTCCGGTCTCGTATCGTATCTTATCGTATCGTACATATTATAATACTTTTTTTTCTGTTTATTCTGTGTAATTCGAAATATATTTTAACCTTTAATATGTTCTCACTACTGAGGTGAAAAATTATGTGTGCAACACGAGAGCAAAGTTATTTTACATCTCGTGTTTTTGAGTCCCTCGCTACGCTCAAGATTCTACTTTAGAATCACTCGCTTCGCTCGTGATTCAATTATAGAATCTTTCGCTTTCTCGGGACTCAAAATAAACACTCGCAAGAAAAACCAACTTTCCTCTCTTGTTGCACAAATAACTATTTTTTAACTCCTCTTCACGCTTAAACCGCTGAAACGATTTAGTTGAAATTTGGTATAGAGATGTTTTAAGTCCCGAGACTGAACATAAGATAGTTTTTATCTCAAAAATCATATACTTTGAAGGTGTGAAATTTGGTGTGAGGGGAATTCAGCTTCTTCGCTGAAATTTAATTCCTGAGGTTAATACTGTTTAAATTTAGGTTTGAAGTCATGTTTGGTATCATTTGCAGGGTCACTACCCACTAGGCCAGAAATGGCCAGATCGGTCGTCAATGCTATGGACCTAACGAGTACCTGAAAAAAAATCGGAGCTTTTGTCCAGCGTGTCCACATTATCACCTGAAACTGCCCTACTAATCAACATTGACACCATTCCGAAGTAATAACAAAATTAGAAAAAATGTTTTTTTTTTTAATACTCTTCTTCACGCTTTAACTGCTGAACGGATTTCGTTGAAATTTGGTATAGTTAGAGATGGTTTGAGTCCCGGCCGGGACTAGCGGGCACGTCCCGGGACAGTACATAGGATAGTTTTTATAGCCAAAATCATCTTTTGAGGGTGTGAATAAGTGGGGTGGAAGTTTGTATGGGGAATCCATAGCCGCTGAACCGATTTAAATAATATTTGGGATGGTCTTCATTCCTTTCAAGTTGAATTCCCTGACCCCAAATATGTATATTTAGACACCTAGTTTGTGATTTTAAGTGACTTAGAACTCGAGATATTAATAATCTATCTTCTATCTATATATATAAATGCACGTGTCCTGACTGACCGACTCATCAACGCAGAGGCGAAACTACAAAAGCTAGAAAGTTGAAATTTGCACACCAGGTTACATTTATAATGTGTACAAGCGATAAGAAGCGATTTTGAGAAATTCAACCCCTAAGGGGGTTAAAAAGGGGATGAAAGTTTATATGGGGTTCAAGTTTTTATTATATAAATGCACGTGTCCTGACTGACTGACTCATCAACGCAGAGGCGAAACTACAAAAGCTAGAAAGTTGAAATTTGCACACCAGGTTACATTTATAATGTGTACAAGAGATAAGAAGCGATTTTGAGAAATTCAACCCCTAAGGGGGTTAAAAAGGGGATGAAAGTTTATATGGGGTTCAAGTTTTTATTATATAAATGCACATGTCCTGACTGACTGACTCATCAACGCAGAGGCGAAACTACAAAAGCTAGAAAGTTGAAATTTGCACACCAGGTTACATTTATAATGTGTACAAGAGATAAGAAGCGATTTTGAGAAATTCAACCCCTAAGGGGGTTAAAAAGGGGATGAAAGTTTATATGGGGTTCAAGTTATTATTATATAAATGCACGTGTCCTGACTGAGTGACTCATCAACGCAGAGGCGAAACTACAAAAGCTAGAAAGTTGAAATTTGCACACCAGGTTACATTTATAATGTGTACAAGAGATAAGAAGCGATTTTGAGAAATTCAACCCCTAAGGGGGTTAAAAAGGGAATGAAAGTTTGTATGTGGTTCAAGTTTTATTTTAAGCTATGATTTCGAATCTTGGGTAAAAGATATATTATTAAAAAACAAGAAAACTAATTTCAGCGTTTTTGAAAATTCATTCCCTAAGGTGGTGAAAAAGGGGTTGAAAGTTTGTATGGAGATCAAAAATTTTATCAAGTGTGAAAGTTTGTACATGGACATATTATTAGAATATAAAAAAAAAATTCAGCGTTTTTCAAAATTCATCCCCTAAAAGGGTTAAAAAGGGGTTGAAAGTTTGAATCCATTACAAATGGTTTGAAACTTCATAAAAAGACATAATAGCCGCTAACAAAAAAAAAAACATTTCGACGTTTTTGGAAATTGAACCCCTAAGTAGGTTAAAAAAGTTTGTCTTGGGGTTCCAATTTTATTATAAGCTAGGAACTTAAAACTTTGCAAAAAGGTATTATATTAAAAAACAAGAAAACTAATTTCAGCGTTTTTAAAAATTCATCCCCCAAGGTGGTGAAAAGGGGGTTGAAAGTTTGTATGGAGATCAAACATTTTTTTGAGTGCGGGAGTTGAATCTTTGTATCTTTATACAATATTATTAGAATACGAAAAAAGTAATTTCAGCGTTTTTAAAAATTCATCCCCTAACAGGGTTAATAAGGGGTTGAAAGTTTGAATCCATTAAAAATGCTTTAAAACTTCTTAGAAAGGCATAATAGCCGATTACAAAAAAAGTGTCGAAATCACTTTTTTGAAAATTCAACCCCAAGAGGGTTAAAAATGGGATGAAATTTGTTTTAAGTTTCAGTTTTTATTCTAAGCTAGGAACTTGCAATGAAACTTTACAAAAAGGTATTATATTAAAAAACAAAAAAACTAATTTTTGCGTTTTTTAAAATTCGTCCCCCAGGGTGGTGAAAAGGGGGTTGAAAGTTTGTATGGAGATCAAACATTTTATTGAGTGTGGGACTTGAATTTTTGTATAAAGGCATATTATTAGAATAGAAGAAAAGTAATTTTTGCGATTTTAAAAATTTACCGTTTAAAGTGGTTAAAAAGGGGTTGAAACTTTGTACCTATATAGGGTTCCAATTTTATTTTAAGCTAGGAATTAGAAACTTTGTAAAAAGGTATTTCATTAAAAGAGTAGAAAACCGACTTCAGCGTTTTTGAAAATTCATCCTCCAAGGTGGTGAACGGGGTTGAAAATTTGTATGGAGATCAAACATTTCTTTGTGTGCGGGACTTGAATCTTTGTATAAAGGCATATTATTAGAATACAAGAAAAGTAATTTCAGCGTTTTTAAAAATTCATCCCGTAAAGTGGTTAAAAAGGGGTTGAAAATTTGTAGGGGTCCTAATTTTAAAATTTTGAAACTTCGTAGAAAATTATTTAATTAAAAGGGAAGAAAACTCATTTCAGCATTTTTCAAAATTCATCCCCCAAGGTGGTAAAAAAGAGGTTGAAACTTTGTATGGAGATCAAACCTTTTTTTGAGTACAGGACTTCAGTCTTTGTATAAAGGCATATTATTAGAATACAAGAAAAGTAATTTAAGCGTTTTTTCTTCCCCCAAAGGGGTTAAAAGGGGGTTGAAATTTTGAATCCATTACAAATGCTTTGAAACTTCTTAGAAAGGCATTGTATAATATTACAAAAAAAGTTATTTCAACAAGACTTATATTGACCGGGATATAGACCGTGATTACCTTTTGTATTATTGGTCAATATAAGTCTAGTGAAACTAACCGCGAATCATTCAAAACTCTGTTATTTCAACGTTCTTAATAATTCAACCCAAATTCAAAGAGGTTTAAGAAGGGGATGTAAGTTTATATGTGATTCAAGTTTTCGTTTAAGCTAGGAACATAAAACTTGGTAAAAGGGCATTATATTAAAATAGAAGAAAACTGATTGATAAAGTTTGCATCGGGAGCGAACGTTTTTTTAAATAGTGGACTGTTGAGAGGGATTATATCGAGAACAATTATTTTCAGTTAGGGGCTTGAAAGTCTTGAAACTTCGTAGTTTGTGAAAGACAAATTTCATGCGTTGTATAATTATTAACAAATGATTAACCAGAGTTTTGATAAGTCTAGTGAAATGATTAACCGTCCCTACTGATATCTTTTGCTGCATAATGTTCTATGCTCATGTAAAATATATAACCACCAACATACAAATCCACGCGTACGAAGTCGCGGGCAACAGCTAGTTAACTATAATTCAAAATGGCCGCCATAAAATTAAATATGGCCGACGGAGCAGTTGGTTCCTATCAAAAACTTAAAGCTATGGACCTAACAAGTGGCTGAAAAAAAATTGGTGCTTTTGTCCAGCGTGTCCACATTTACGACAATTTGTTCGAGCACTCTGCCCCACTAGATACCATAAATAAATGAATTCAGCACCCCCGATTTATACGAAAACGATACCAAACCCGGCCTAGCAGCTTCACTGATGTAGATAATCAAGATAAAAATGAGAGCCCTAAATAAACCTTCAAGAGCGGATATCTCAAAAACTATGACTAGACATTTTTCATGACCGTTTACCCGCATTCAAAAATAAAATAATGGGCAGAAAATAATAATAAAATTAAATATAATTAATTAGTATAATTTTAGATTTAATTGTATAGTTTTAGGTTAAGTTTGATCTCACTGCGATGCTTTTAGTCAATGTTATGTACTCCATAATTGTCATATACATCAGTATTTATTACCTTTTAAAATGTTGTTAGTGTAAGTTATAATATGTATGATGTGGATGTTCTTTAATAAATAAATACAAAATAAATAAATAAAGATATCGAAAAACTTGACTTAATAACACTTGTAACAAATTAAATCACTTTTCATTTTGTATAAGTGGCCATGTCGCTCATTCGCATAGTTTCCGAGATATAATCGAAAAACCGAAATATGGAACCTTCAAACCCCCCTCTCCCCGCCAGCACCATGGTTACGGCCGGGGACTTTTGATATGTTCACCCCCTAACTAGTCCAAACAAAGCTACGAAGCCAAAAATTGTGTTCCAAGCATTTCCCTCTATAACTTTTTTGGGCATTCATTTCCTGGCCTATAGAGGTGTTTATAATATTATAGATCATGATTCATTACTTACAGGGGTAATTTTTTAAATATAAGTTGGTAATACCTACTGTAAAAAAAAATAAGACGAGGAGTAAAGCAAGGCGACCCTTTATCACCCAAACTGTTCATATCTGTTCTTCAACACATATTCGAAAAACTGGATTGGTCAAAAAAGGGAATTTTTATAGGTAGAAAGTATCTAAGCCACTTGAGGTTTGCAGATGATATCATAGTTATGTCTGAAAATCCGAAACAACTGCAAGAAATGATCAACGAACTCTACAATGTCAGCAAAAATATTGGTCTGGAACTGAATACATCAAAAACTAAAGTTATGAGCAACGGAGCCCAATATCCAATACATGTCAACGAAAGTGACCTAGAGTATGTGGAAGAATATATATACTTAGGAAAACAAATAACATTCAGAAAAAGTAGACATATTGAAGAAATAAACAGACGAGTTGGTATCACTTGGAAAAAGTACTGGAGTCATAAAGACATTCTAAAATCAAACCTACCAATGACATTGAAGCGCAAGGTACTTAACACTTGTATACTTCCCAGCCTCACCTACGGATGCCAAACATGGATCTACAACGCAAAGACAAAGAATAATATCCAGGTGTGTCAAAGGAGTATAGAGAGAAGTGTACTCAACATAAAACTTAGAGACAAGAAGAGATGCTCAGAAATAAGAAACACAACTAAAGTGATAGATGCACTCGACCACTCAAGATCCTTAAAATGGAAGTGGGCAGGCCACTTAGCCAGATTAGAAGACCAGAGATGGACCAAAGTGGTGACAGAATGGCAGGGACCTCATGGAAAAAGACACAGAGGGAGACCAAATACCAGGTGGATAGATGATATTGTCCCAATAGCTGGACAAAGTTGGATGAAGAAAGCACAAAACAGAACACATTGGAAAAAGTTGGAGGAGGCCTATACCCAGAAGGGGTCCTTAAATTAATAAATGAATATAAGTAAAATGAATTGTATACTTAAGGAATAAAAGGCTCTATTATTATTATTATAATACCTACTATACAACTTCGCGTGTTTAAAATCGTCAACCATACAATCTTTAAATCAAATTGTCTTCAACACAACGCAACGTACGGTACGGTACTTATCAACCGGTCGTAAGTGGTAAAAGTGTTACTTGAGTAGCGCCAGCAACGCCGTGAGCTGCTCCACGGCGTACCCCAGCAGGTCGACGATGACGTCACTCAGGCACCGGGCGCCGTCCTCGTGGAATAGCACCGTCTCTAGGAGCCCAACGCACGCTGCTTCGTGGTACAGCTGCTCCAGAACCAAAACAGGACTCAAAATACACATCTATTTTACATTCTTACATTATATATATATATATATCAGTTTGCCGGAATAATACTTTTACTTGAACTTTTTATCCCGAATTGGGCCGGGCGTAATAGGAGGAAAGGGGACGGCCGTTTCTCCATACAAACGTAGTCCCCATTTTCCTCTGGATATTGACATTATGGAAAATATTCTTACATAATTGGACGTATATTAACCATAGCTATGCCCCTACGTTAGACTTTTTTAGATTTTTTGGTTATGGTAAAAATAAGGAGCGAAAAACAGATTTCATACAAATTTATAAATGCTCCTAACTCTTATAATAAGTTCGAAAAAAAAAACAAATGTAAGGGCATAGCTATTATGGACGCTATGGTTGATATACAACAAATTGTGTCAAAATGTTTGAAATAATGTTAATATTCAAAGAGGAAAATGAGGACTACGTTTGTATGTAAATGCGATTTCGCGCGAGTACTCCACTTTCGTCTTAAGTATGAGATGAGAGTAGGTAGTAGCCGTAGTAGGTACTAAGAGGGAGGGAGTGTACTTCGAAGCGGATGAAGTCACAGTCAGAGGCTAGTCTGTAATGGCTCCTCTACACGATGGCCCAGCGTAGGCCAGTCCAAGGGATGCATTTATGCGTTAGAGGGAGCAAGTGATATTGCTATCTCATTCCACCGCATAGCTGCGTCCCTTGGACTGGCCTACGCTGGGCTATGTAGTCGTGTAGAGGAGCCATAATATTCTACAGAAACTACCTGTTTCTATAGTGCAGTGATAACTTACCACCATGTAAATTCCAAACGTACTCGAGGGTGCTGGTTCCAGTTTCAGTATTTGAGGGTAAACTTTATACCGCCATACTTGGATACATATCGCTTCTTGGACTAGAATTGGTAGCTGAAATGTTCAAGTGTGGGTTAGTTATTCACATTATACCTACATTTGTTAATATATTTCATTTTAATTTCTAAGACTGAAGGATTTTGAATAAAGTAGGTAGGGTCATTGCGCTAGTTCCCGTCCATGCTCTAGTTTTCGTTTACTTGACAGATTAGCAAATAATATATTCCATTTTTAACTTGCAATATCATTTTTATGTAGATAGATATATTGTTTAGACATGCAATAAGTCCAGTTGTGTGCAGCAATGTAGGTTTATGTTCAAATTTCGTCAAGTGGACGAAAACTAGTGCAGTGACCCTATATATTCAAATAATAACTACATACCTTTCCAGAGGAAATCAATGTCTCTTTAGTAAGTTCCTCTTGCATAGATGTTGCTTCTAACACTGCTTGCTGGTTGAGTTTCTGAAGTCGGATATGCCAGTCGATCCACCTAAAAGTTTCAACAGGGATTTACATAATGGGTGCTTATTAATGATATCTACTTCAGTGATTTAATAAATCAATCTGAATTATTGCTATGGCATTAAGTAACTTACACTTGACTCCCTATGCTATCAATGCGGGATGGTTCGATACTGTCAATGAACATATCTAGTTCGCCTATTTCCAAAGCACTAAGCTGAGGATCCTTCTCAACCATCTTGCAAAGTTTTACTTTGTACACTTGAATTAATAAGCTAAGTATTTGGTAGGTATATATATTACTCTATGTTTGATTGATAAGCAAATTTAATGTTCCAGATAAAACTAAGTAACTATAGCAACGTTTGCTCGATAATTCAAAATACCGCGCCTCCGGTAGTACCTCAGTAGTACGCAATATATACTATGTATATCCAAGATAGATATAACTCCTATTATATCCAAACATCCAAATTATATCCTCTTTGACTATAAGCGCGTTCCAGACTACGCGGCGCTAAGCTGCGAACGCGAGTGTGGAGTCGATTTCGCTGATTAGCGAACTAGACTCCACACTCGCGATCGAGGCTTCGCTCCGCGATTCACGCACGAGTGTGGAGGGCCATACGAGTGTATGCGAAGCAAGAGTAGGCTTAATGGTGCCATAGACCAAAACCTGACTAACTTATAGTATTGCCACATCAAATAATACCTTAACAGTTCAACATGAGTCAACTCATGGAGACTATATAAAGGAGCCAAATCTCTATGTAAGAAAAGTGTCCATCAAAAAACAGTAATTAGGCGGCGCCACCATATATATTATACTACTCTTTGGCCACCATACACCGAAATACTACCAAAACCAACCTACGTAATTTGGTCGGGTTATTTGTTGCCTTATATGGTTCATGTTATACTCATGTCCCAGAGCCTAACTAGCGCCACCGGAGAGATTAGGAACTATTATTTAAAGCTGAAAGCGGTCACTTTTGCAACAATTCTGCCATAAGAGATTGCGATCCTTTCTATACCATCCATAGTTCAACTTATGGATGGTATAGATGGTATAGATTTGGTATAGATGGTACCTCTACCTTCCAATGACCTTCCATAGTTCAACCACAGTTCTACTGTTTGCTGTCACTACTTGTCATTGTCAAAGACAAAGATTGATTGAACGTTATCCCGGTGAAGTGAAGCAAATTGCCGCGTTCTCTTGATTATATGCTGTTTTCTATAGTATTTTAATATAATTTGCTAAAATAATCTGACAGGAAAATGCAGGCCTTTCTCAAAACTGGGAAAATATCAGGCTCAGCTAAGCTGACGCCGTCGGGCACCAAACCAACAAAGAAGAAACCGCCGGCACCATGGGTCGAGAAATAGTAATGTTTTCTCTATGTACAGTAAAATGTGGTGCCCGTTTGCTATGATATTTCCTATATGCTAATAATTTTGTATCTCTTCAGCCGTCCAAAAACGATTGAGGACATCGTAGATCAGGGCGAGGTAGTTCAAGTGTTGAGAGAATGCTTGTCGGGCGGTGATCTGCCGCACCTGCTGTTCTATGGGCCGCCGGGCACGGGAAAGACGAGCGCCATCCTGGCGGCGGCGCGGCAGCTGTTCGGCGACATCTCGCGCGACCGCGTGCTGGAGCTGAACGCGTCCGACGAGCGCGGCATACAGGTCATCCGGGACAAAGTCAAGTCATTTGCACAACTCACAGTCAGCGCCACCAGGACAGAGTAACTATTATTTGAAATATGTATTGCATTTCAGGGTGTAAGGTGGGTGTATCCTTAATCCACAGTAATTTAAAACATTGTTTCTAGTATGCCTATGTGAGGAATAATCAATCTCATATCCTACTACACTAAAAAATTTTTTTAACAATATTACTATTGGCTCTACAATACTTCAGTCAGTACAGTAATAAGCTATTACTCAATTATATATTGCCAAGAAAAGGGATAATGAGTGACTATAAGATAACATGGAGTTAAGAGCCAACAGAAGGTGACCCCTTTTTTAAATTTTGAGATTTCAAGTTGAATATCGCTGTCGCACTGACGGGGGCGGTATTGCGTAGCAAGGGACTATCCCAGTGTGTGTGGTGCACGCACACAGACGCGCACGCATTTTGCGCTCCTCGCTGGCCTCCGCTCGCCGGCCCGCTATGCTATAGCTATGCATGCCACATACCACGCTATACCCAGTTCTTTTCTTACTTTATTCTTCGATTATAACTCGTTCGCTCGCTACCACGGACCACCACTAAGCGTTTGCTTATTCCCTGTTATTGTGATTAACTCCTTGATTTTAAGTAACTGAATTCATTATCCTTCTACAACCTGCAATCTAATTAACATTTCGAGGTGCAGAGGAGTAAAAAAACATAACATGGACATACAAGAAAACATTGTTGTATAAAAACATACATGATAACGGCTGTTAAATTAATCCAATTAAATATTGTTTTATTATAAACAAAAATATTAAATTATAGTCGTGAGTATTTTAAAAGTATAACTCCCTTATACCTTGACTTTAAACAAAGTATTTTACTTATAAATTACTTGGTTCGTATGAATTAGTGACATACCTAATTAAAAAAGAAAGCTATAACTCCCGCGGAAACAATATAGGCCTTTTCCCTTCAGTACACCTGCATAAAATAAGATCTTTTCGAGCAAGTGTGATGAAACAAACAAATGTGTGTGCAAAACAAAGATGTGACAAATTTTCACCTCAGCAGCTCGAACAAGCCTACTTTCGTCACTCCCTGGAGTGCGACTTTCCTCACTCCAGGGAGTGAAACAAAGTAGCTTTTTAATTTAGTGAAGGCCATGAACTGCCACTTCATACTTTTATTACTTTTTTTTATGGTATCGTATGGTATGGTATGGTATGGTATCGTATAGTATCGTATCGTATGGTATGGTATCGTATAGTATCGTATCGAAAGGTATGGTATCGTATCGTATCGTATCGTATCGTATCGTATCGTACCGTATCGTATCGTATGGTATGGTATGGTATGGTATGGTATGGTATGGTATCGTATCGTATCGTATCCTTTCTGTTTATTCTGTGTAATTCGAAATACATTTTAACCTTTAATATGTTCACACTACTGAGGTGAAAAATTATGTGTGCAACACGAGAGCAAAGTTATTTTACATCTCGTGTTTTTGAGTCCCTCGCTACGCTCAAGATTCTACCTTAGAATCTTTCCCTTTCTCGGGACTCAAAATAAACACGAAAAACCAACTTTCCTCTCTTGTTGCACAAATAAACTATTGCCGCTCTCCGGCTACGTTGAATAGAAAAAAAATAGCCTCAGGTTAGATAAAATATCATAACAAAGAAACATGTGACGTGTGATATTTCTTACTTTGATGTAATTATACAGTTTTATTAATTGTCCGTTTTTAGGGTTCCGTACCTCAAAAGGAAAAAACGGAACCCTTGTAGGATCACTCGTGCGTCTGTCTGTCCGTCTGTCACAGCCTATTTTCTCCGAAACTACTGGACCAATTAAGTTGAAATTTGGTACACATATGTAAGTTTGTGACCCAAAGATGGACATTAACTTTAAATACTTTTGGGGGGTAAATGAGAAAATTAAAAGTTTGTTAAACTATATTGTGTTACATATCATATGAAAGAGCTCATTGTGAGAATCTCAAATATATTTTTTATTTAATTTTAGGATAACCAGTTTAGAAGTTATTCAAGAAAATAGGCAAGAAATGACCATTCTCCCCTTTATCTCCGAAACTACTGGGTCAAAAAATTTGAAAAAAATACACAAAGTAGATCTTTACCTATAGATCACCGGAAAACCTATTAGAAATGTGCAGTCAAGCGTGAGTCGGACTTAATTACCTAGTTTTTGATCCGACCCCTACGGGTTTTTTAAAGACATTTCGCATAAAAAATACATTGTTTAAATTGTGTAATGTACGGAACCCTTGGAACGCGAGTCCGACTCGCACTTGGCCGGTTTTTTTATTTATGAGTCAGATTTTGATAAAAATAGGTATGTTTGAAGAGCTAATTCAGGTCGGAATAAATATGAAACCCCAATTTGGGACAATAGTCTAGTCTACAAAACGTTCAAGGTAGTGAAAAATATAGTGTAAGCTGTTCGCATAAAAAAACCGAAATCGATGTACAGGTTACCCGTTTGGTACACGTATACTAGAGGTCAAAACCAAAATTTTGACCCGCAGTTCATCATCATCATCATCATGTCAGCCGATAGAAGTCTACTGCTGGACATAGGCCTCCCCCAAGGCTCGCCACTCCGACCGATCCTGTGCCGCTCGCAACCATCGAATTCCCGCGACCTTCACCAGGTCGTCGTTCCATCTCGTTGGAGGCCTACCGGCAGTTCGTCTTCCGGTACGCGGACGCCACACCAGAACCTTTCGGCCCCACCGGCCATCAGTTCCGCGAGCAATGTGCCCCGCCCACTGCCACTTAAGGTTTGCAATTCTGCGAGATATGTCGGTGACCCTAGTTCTACTGCGGATATCATCATTTCTGACTCTATCACGCAGAGAAACCCCGAGCATAGCTCTCTCCATTGCCCTTTGCGTGACCTTGAGCCTTCTTATGAGGCCCATCGGTAGCGCCCACGTCTCAGATCCGTATGTCATCACTGGCAACACACACTGGTCAAAGACTTTTGACTTAAGACACTGCGGCAATTTGGACGAAAAGATACTGTGGAGCTTCCCGAACGCTGCCCAACCGAGTCGGATTCGACGAGTGACCTCTTTCTCGAAGTTGGACCTACCTAACTGGACTGTTTGTCCTAGGTATACATAATCGTCAACAACTTCGAGTGCAGAGCCTCCGATTAATACGGGAGTTGGCACAACATAGACGTTAGACATGATCTTCGTCTTGTCCATGTTCATTTTCAGACCAACTCGTTCAGATACTCTGCTGAGATCAGCGAGCATCGCACTGAGGTCCTCCATGGTCTCAGCCATGACTCAGTCCTTTCCAGTCCAGAACCTTGAAGGCATCCTCCAATGCAGCGGTGAACAGCTTTGGGGAGATTACATCTCCTTGTCTGACTCCCCGCTGCAATGGAATAGGCTTCGAGCTCTGGCCCTGTAGTCGGACGGACACGGTGGCGTTTTCGTACAGACACTTCAGCACTTCGATATACCGGTAGTCAATTTGGCACCTTTGGAGAGACTGCAGCACAGCCCAAGTCTCGATCGAATCGAAGGCTTTCTCTTAGTCCACAAATGCAAGGCAAAGGGGGAGGTTATACTCCTCAGTCTTCTGTATAACCTGCCGCAACGCATGTATGTGGTACTTAGCCTTAACGGAAACCTGCTTGTTCGGGAGGCTGGAAGTCGTCAAACCTGCGTGCGAGACGGTTCGTGATGACTCGAAAACAGCTTGTAGACATGGCTCAGAAGTGAGATGGGTCTATAATTCTTCAGCAAGGTGTTATCACCTTTTTTGAAGAAGAGCATTACCACACTTTTGTTCCACGCTTGCGGCGTTTTTCCTTCGCGCATGACGGAACTAAACAGCGTCTGAAGGGCCTTAAGGACCAGTTTACCACCCGCCTTCAGGAGTTCGGCCGTAATTCCGTCATCACCTGGGGCTTTGCCATTCTTAAGCTGTTTGAGAGCCATACTAATCTCGTACAGGCTGACGTCCGGGATATCTTCGGTATAGTGTCGAGTTGGTCTACCTCTAAGGTCTCTAGCTAGATCCATGACGGGTGCTCGGGTTGTTGTGTATAACTGTCCATAGAACTTCTCGACTTCTCCCCAAGAGCTCAGGTTTGGATGAGATGATCCTGCCGTCGTCGGTCTTCAGTTTTGTCAGTTGGCTTTGGCCAATAGACAGATCTCTGGAAAACACCTTCGCGCCTCTGTTGCGCTTGATAGCCTCTTCAATACTGTTAGTATTGAATCGGCGTATATCTCGCTTCAGAGACTTCGAGATCCGTCTGTTGAGCTGCCTATAACGACAAACGTCACCTGACGACTGCAGAATCATCTCACGCCTCACCTCCATGAGCTTGAGAGTGTAGTCCGAGAGTTTCTTGGTTCTTGTACGACGAGTCTTGAAGAACTTGGATCCGACCGTATGAACAGCTTCCACAAACCCGTCGTTGTAATCGTCCAGGTCGCTAGCTAGGCATTCGAACCGGTTTTGAAGTTCGAGCTGAAAGCTCTCGGGGTTTTGGAGCTGGGCCGGTGCCGGGCGGAGCGTAGACTTTATCAGTCGAGATCTCTCAAGCCTAAATTGAATATTCAGTGTGCCTGACCGAATTGATCACAGAAACATCACTGAATATTTGCTACTTCGTCGACATGATAAAGTCGATCTCATTCCTTGTCGCACCGTCAGGGCTCACCCAGGTCCACTTCCTGTGCTCACGTTTCCTGAAGAAGGAGTTCATCATATAGAGCCCTTCCTTCTCCATGAAACCAGCCAGTAGGTGGCCCCGGTGATTCCTACGCCCCACTCCAAATTGCCCCACTCTCAGCTCTTCACCGTCTCGTTTGCCCAGCTTAGCGTTGAAGCACCCGCAGTTCCTAAAAAAAATTCCCTTAGGAGGGGGGAGTGCTGAAACCTTTTTTTTGTATATTTTTTTTTAAACCTATCGGATCCTTCTCTTATGAAAGGGCTTTTTGAAGCGATTCTGAAAATATACCACATTATTACATTTAAGCCATTTTTAGGGTTCCGTACCTCAAAAAGAAAAAACCGAACCCTTATAGAATCACTCGTGCGTCTGTCACAGCCTATTTTCTCCGAAACTACTGGACCAATTAAGTTGAAATTTTGGACGAAAGATCTCGCACAAAGGGCACATGGTATAAAACGATCCAACCCACACTCCCTCGTGCTCCATGGTTCTCTTTCTGTAGGATGAACAGGCAGAATTTAATTGTTGCTCTTAGATTGCGATCTGGCCACATTTCTTTATGATGCGTAAATGATGCGTAAAGTTGACTCGCCCAAATGTAATTTATGCGGAGTAGTTAAAGACGTGTTTCATGTTACAATGGAATGTCGCCGAGGTGCTGCGCAGCGTCGACTGCTTAATGTCAGGTGCTATGACCTCGGCAGGGTCAATAGTATCCTGGCTTGTCGAGCCTCAGAAGAGGCTGGGCTTCTTTATAATATGGTCAAAGACATCATTCAACTTAGAAATAGTGAAAGTTAGTCTGTTGTTTTTTTTTAGAGAGCCACTATGAGGGTGGCATTTGTTTAAAACTTAAAACCCTCTATAAATAAATAGATTTTAAAAAAAAGTTGAAATTTGGTATACATATGTAAGTTTGTAAGCAATTTTAAAAATAATTTTATTTAGTTTTTTTTTTCAATACAAAGTGACACAGTTCTACTTCAATACCTATTTAACGAGACTTATGGAACTGTACTGCAGATACGGTACATATTAATTATACAATGATACGTAATATCTATATATCCAACGGGAAATACCCCTTTAACCCTATACTTGACCCCAAACTTGGTATGTTTTGAAAATTATATTTATTTAGTTTACAAAAAAAATTGCTAAAATGTAATGATGATACTTTTAGAATCGCATCAAAAAGCCCTTTCGTATGATACCACACACGATAGGTTTTTGAAAAAAAAAAAGTTTTTTTCCATACAAAATAAAAATGTTTCGGCACACCCCTAAGGGATTATTTTTAGGAACTGCGGGTCAAAAATTTTGTTTTGACCTCTTAGTATGCGTGTGCCAAACGGCTAACCTGTACATCGATTTGCGGTTTTTCATTGAAATTGGGCTTGTACGGCTGCCACTAATAGAGATACTAATTCCTAAAAATATGTATGATACCTCATTGGATTCGGAATGATGTCTAGAAAAATGTATTCGAAGCGTTTATTCCCACATAAAAAACGTTCAAAAGCTATTAACAAAAAACGGCCAAGTGCGAGTCGGACTCGCGCACGAAGGGTTTCGTACCATTACGCAAAAAACGGCAAAAAAATCACGTTTGTTGTTTGGGAGCGCCATTTAAATATTTATTTTATTTTAATGTTTCGTTCATATATTCAGATTTGTGTATGAAAATGTGAAACTATTGAAAAAAATGAAAAACGTTTATTTCTTTTAAAACATACAGGTTATTTTACAACCTAGTAGGTATACAATACCTGTGGCAGGAGATCCTGCTCATCCGTTATGTTACGAGTAGTTACCTATATAATAAAAATAAATGAACAAAAAGTACTTATATTAAGTAAGATTAGAAGCTTAAAAATAACAAAAGTGGAAATTGCATGATTTTGTGTAAGTACAGTGCGTGCGTGTAAGTGTGTGTGCGTGCGTGCGCGTGTGTGTGTGTGTGTGTGTGTGTGTGTGTGTGTGTGTGTGTGCGTGCGTGCGTGCGTGCGTGCGTGCGTGCGTGCGTGCGTGCGTGCGTGCGTGCGTGCGTGCGTGCGTGCGTGCGTGCGTGCGTGCGTGCGTGCGTGCGTGCGTGCGTGCGTGCGTGCGTGTGTGTGTGTACACCTTCTACGTCATTGTAATTTCAGGTTCTTATCCATTCAGATACTACTTTCTTGCACTTATATTGTTGTAAAGTATATATGTTAAAATTTTTATTTATTCTATTATACAAATGTGGTGATAGTTTGCTGAATAGGTACATAGCAAACCGAGATTGACTGCGAGTGACAGGAGCAACGTTATAAATAATTACGCCTTCCGTTTAATGATTGTGTGTTATATGGTAGGGACTTATGTACTTTAAGAGTGGTTAATAAGATTAAAAGTTTTCGCATAGATAGAAGTTCGGAAGTTTTATAAAGTTCGGTTGTTGGGTATAAGTACGGTTTAAAGTACATGACCTTAATCAGGCTCCTTTGACCTCTTTCTACCTCTATGAATTTGGTTTTTGGTTTTGAGTTTGGTTGAGCCAGAGAAGTGTAAAGCTGCTTTAATAACGTTTTAGAAGCGATGTGGCGTAATTGTTTGAATATCCAGATAAGTTTGCGGATTCTATTATTGACATACTCTATGTGTGAATACCATGAGAGACGTTGGTCTATCATGATGCCGAGATATTTAGTGGATGACACTTTATCAATATGGGAACAGTGGCAAGGCGAGGAGTTGTTTGGTATGCAGGTGTGTATTTTTAGACAGAAATTATTGGATGGTTGACTACTGATATTTTTAGTAAAACAAATATTGTTCGTTTTTGCAGTATTCAACGTAAGTAGATTACTCGTGAGCCATTTATTAACACCTAGGAGACCATTTTCAGCATTTTTAAATACATTGCTCCACGACTTTCCGGTATAAACAATAATTTCTAAAATAAATTATTCGTCCCTAATTTACACAAAATTTATACCATATTTGATCTCATAGCAACAGATAGGTAGAAATAGAGGCAAACTGGACCGCAGAAGCCGACTTTTCCCCTCCCTTTTTGGGGGGTATCCAGGACTTAATCTCGTAGCTAGTGCGTCAGCTCAGCTTTGTATGAACCAAGGAATAATAAATAGTGTTAAACGATATCCCCTGAATACTCACTTTACTTACTTCGCCTACTAAGAAGCAAATCGCGACTTTGTTATGGTTTATCGATCTTATCACATCACTAGATTATCGACATTCAATGTCGACTATTGCCCATCACTTTTCTGTCTGTGTGCGTATTTAATGCACACAGCGTGCAGCTAACCACTAAAAACTAATTTTTCGTGTTTACGTAAAAAAAATTTTGTTAATTTAATTTAGTACATAAGTTTTGTTCTGACTGCAATGTACCTACTTATACTTTACACTAAAATTGTGTGTTTTGCAGCATCCAAATAAACGTTTTATCTATCTATCTATCTTTAGAAACTTGACCCCGCCCCTAAAATTAGTGCGATAAGGACAACTGCAGCTTAGGCGAAAAATCCTGCATAAAAATCTCAAAAATCGTGGTTTTGTACTCGACTGTTTCCTCCTCCAAAACTTAATCAATCGTAACCAAATTTGGAAATCTAAATGATTATGAAATTGTCTGTGTCGGACTGTTTTGATTTTTTGGCTAATTGATATCAGTTTTGAATACCACGCCTCTCATTGCGGCATAGTCAGTGAGGCCATTTTTGGCCATGTTTGAAGGGCTCTAGCGCCTTAAAAAACAAAAATATCAAAAAAAGCAAAACCACCGACACAGATATTGACAATATTAATCTGTGTTGAAAAAATCATTGCTCTAGCTTCAAAAACCACGGAGGAAACAGTCGAGTACGTTTGTATGGAGAAATGACCACTCCTGTTGGCTCTTAATGTTGACAGTAGTAACAACTTCTGTTTTAAAATCTGTGTATGATCCAGTTTGTTTCATTTTTTCATTGTGTTATCATTTTTAGTGCTCCATACAAAGCATTGTCCATGAAGCGCTTATGGGATCACTTTAGTATTGTAAACTGGATATAAGCATATTTACCAAAGATGTTTCACATAGATACCTAGTTAAAATTTGGGAGAGTTATAGCTACTGTTATCTGAAATATACTGTGATTAACTTAAGCCAGGGCCATGATGCATACAGAACGGCCACGCACCGCCCCGCCCGGACTCGAATTACTTCACCCTGCGACAGCAGATTGACGGCCGTTTGCCAGTCGCTCAGTACTATTTTTAAGCAACTTACACTATGACGCATGCCGCGTGTACAGACGTACCGTTCACACATAGAAACGCAAGTGATTTTTGATGTATAGCGTGTCCGCCCTGTGCCGGAATGTTATCAATGGAATAGGAACCCCCCCAAACCCCAAAACCAAAACATTGGATCCACCACAAAACAAAATACACTATTGCATTTTGTTTTGTGGTGGATCCAATGCTACACTGCTCATCTCATCATCTGTTTTCAGCCCAATCCACAGACTGACATTTTTCAGCAGTGATCTATGAATCATCCAACACAATAATAGAAGATCTGTTGCAACTGGCTATATTTCTGCTGGATGGATGGATAATTTGGAAAGTGACATATTTTTGTTTTGATTTTCCAGTGGAAGGACGTGCCCTCCATACAAGCTGGTGATACTGGACGAGGCGGACTCCATGACCACCGCCGCGCAGGCGGCGCTCCGCCGCACTATGGAGCGCGAGACGCGCACGACACGCTTCTGTCTAATCTGCAACTACGTGTCTCGTATCATTCCACCGATCACGAGTCGCTGCTCCAAGTTCAGATTTAAGCCGCTGGCGAGAGAAAATGTTATAATGAGGTAGGTAGTTATATACTTAAAATGTTGTTGTTGCAAAATGTAGTTATCTATTATATTTAAAATTGTTAATAATATGTTACACAACGAAGGCCGCACAAATATCTAACACGAATGACACGATTTTATTTGTAGAGCCATAAGAGCGTGTCATATATTTTATTTGTGCCATTTTCATCCAAATGGGTACTTATTGTCGGTTGTCAATAAGGTGCTATTTCCATATAGCTTCAATTTGAAATCAACCTTATCGGCAAGCGACAATGTGGTACCTTTTGGTTGAAAATGTCACATTTGTAGAGCCATAACAGTGTGTCATATATTTTATTTGTAGAACTATATTATATTTTATTTGTAGAGCCATAAGAGCGTGGCATATATTTGTGCGCCCTCGTTGTGTAACATAATATTGCAGGTGACTGTAGCCCCGTAGGGCCACCCCACACTCTAGCGTCTTTTGAGCGTCGGCAGCACTGTCAGCACTATGTAAAATGGCATCGCTGCTCAGCTGCGCTCACGAATTAATGCTGCTGCTGCACTAACGTTGCGTCGAGCGGCAGCCATAGAGTTGACTAGACGCCGACGCCGACGCTCGATGGTGAAGAGACGCTAATGTGGGCTTAAGGTTGTGAGGATGGGATTGATTTATAGCGACAACACCACCTGCTGCTACTTTTTTACAGATTTTAACCAAGACAGGCTGGACAAAATTTGTGACTGTGTTTGTTTATACTATAATGATTGATCCCAATAGGGAATATTACGCGAAACTCTGCGTAGATAGCGTCACTACCACAATCTGAGGGTCTATCGCGAAACAAGAAAATCGAAATTTCGTTATCTAACATCTCTTGTCACTCTTGCATATTCGAGCGATAGAGGCAGATAGCGTAATTTTGGATTCTCGTTTCCCGGTAGGTCCTCTGTAAACAAACCGCCTTGATGCATCAATGTCATATTTTATTATCTCTGAAAACTTGTCAAAAACCTGTTAAAGGTTTGTATAAGTTACTCTACGGTTTACTAAAAAGGCTAGTGCTGCACTCTAGTGGCAGAACATTGCAGTAATATCCCCTATTCTCCAAAACAGATTGACGATTTAGTAGCTCTCTTCTGTAAAGGACTGCCATTGTTCTTCAGTCACCAGGTGGTGCTGTTGTAATTTAGTTGCTCTCTTCTGTAAAGGACTGCCATTGTTCTTCAGTCACCAGGTGGTTCTGTTGTAATTTAGTTGCTCTCTTCTGTAAAGGACTGCCATTGTTCTTCAGTCCCCAGGTGGTGCTGTTGTAATTTAGTTGCTGTCTTCTGTAAAGGACTGCCATTGTTCTTCAGTCACCAGGTGGTGCTGTTGTAATTTAGTTGCTCTCTTCTGTAAAGGACTGCCATTGTTCTTCAGTCACCAGGTGGTGCTGTTGTAATTTAGTTGCTCTCTTCTGTAAAGGACTGCCATTGTTCTTCAGTCACCAGGTGGAGCTGTTGTAATTTAGTTGCTGTCTTCTGTAAAGGACTGCCATTGTTCTTCAGTCACCAGGTGGTGCTGTTGTAATTTAGTTGCTCTCTTCTGTAAAGGACTGCCATTGTTCTTCAGTCACCAGGTGGTGCTGTTGTAATTTAGTTGCTCTCTTCTGTAAAGGACTGCCATTGCTCTTCAGTCACCAGGTGGTGCTGTTGTAATTTAGTTGCTTTCTTCTGTAAAGGACTGCCATTGTTCTTCAGTCACCAGGTGGTGCTGTTGTAATTTAGTTGCTCTCTTCTGTAAAGGACTGCCATTGTTCTTCAGTCATCAGGTGGTGCTGTTGTAACTTAGTTGCTCTCTTCTGTAAAGGACTGCCATTGTTCTTTAGTCACCAGGTGGTGCTGTTGTAATTTAGTTGCTCTCTTCTGTAAAGGACTGCCATTTTTCTTCAGTCACCAGGTGGTGCTGTTGTAATTTAGTTGCTCTCTTCTGTAAAGGACTGGCATTGTTCTTCAGTCACCAGGTGGTGCTGTTGTAATTTTCATGGAATTTTTATAGTACAACTTTTTTTTCTTTCTGTTATAATATACAGATATATAGTTGGTCAAGCAAATCTTGTCAGTAAATAAGAACAAAAAAACTATTTATTATTATTATTACTAGCCTATTGTGTCCCACTGCTGGGCAAAACTATACTCATCCTTTTCTTTTGGGTGCTAGTACTAGTGTAGAGAAGTTAATTATTTGAAATAAATGCATTTGAAATACAAATACTAAATACAAAATAACTATTTTTTATTTTGTATTTTAAATACTTTTATCGAAAACTAGTTTGTATTTTATTTCAAATACTAAAAAGTACACGTATTTTGCATTTTGAAAAACTTTAAAATAAAAAATGCTTTGTGTAACTTTTTAAGGTAAAACGGATGGTACCGGAACCGGGCGCGTGTATACATTCGACGCGTTCGAAAGAAAAGTAATTATATTATTCTATCTTTCTGTCTCTGACAACTCTAGCTGTGGTGTGTCATTGACAACACCTTCGAAAGCGTTTAGTTTAATGCAGTGGCTCCTAACCTTTTCAGTACTGTCACCCCTTCGACTAACTAGGGAACTCGATTTTACCCCTCCTCCATAATAATTAATATTCTTTCTTATAGATAGGTCTTTGTTATCTTTGATTTTGAACCCCGTAAAATACCAGTTTTACCCCCGTAAAATGCCAGTTTTACCCCCGCGGGGGTAATTACCCCCAGGTTAGGCACCGCTGGTTTAATGCTTTATAAAAACGCACCTATTTTCAGTGCTGCCAACAAATCAGTTAATGTGTGTGAGGCGCCTAATGGGCTCTACAGAAAGGTCTGTAGAGCCCATAATAAATTAATATGCGAATGCGCTGACGATGATATTTTCCACCTTTAAAGGACTGTATATTTTGAACCATAACACGTATATTTCAGAATATACGTGTTATTTCAACTCTTATTCCTTGCAATAAAAATATAAAATATATAGGTCTCCATACAAGGAACTGATTAGGGTCGCCATGTAGGGTAATAATGGCCGCCATCTTAAATATCTCACTTCCGGTCAAGATTTCGATCGGGCAACCGGCAAATTCGGATTCAGCGGGGTCAAATTAGGTTAAAAAATCCGGTTGCCAAAAAGTAACATGATTTGCGAGTTGCATCAAGAAGGAGAGCGACTTAGAATTTTTTTTGTCTAGACTATTAGTACTGAGTACTGAAGACATCATTAAAGTCTGCAAAGATTTAAGGTTTTAATTTAAGTTCCTTTACCTTTACAGAGTTATTTGAATAAAAGTATTTTTAAAATACCTATTTTGCATTTTTATTTGAAATACGTAGAATATCAAAGTATAGTTTGTCAAAGGACTGTCTCATTTCAAACATAGACCGAGAGACTCACACTATCTTTGTCTTACACTAGTACTAGCACCTAAAAGAAAAGGATGAGTATAGTTTTTTTGTTCTTATTTACTGCCAATTTGGTTTGACCAACTATATGTGACGTTTTCAATCAGAAGGTACCACATTGTCGCTTACCATAAGGACGAAAATTGCTTGTACCTTTATACGAAAAACCTGTCAGAGCGGGCAAGCGACAATGTGGTACCTTTTGCTTGAAAACGACACATATTTGCATTTTTATTCAAATACATTACACCAAAGAGTATAGTAAGTATATAGAAAAAGAGAGCCCTCTTCGAGTATTTTATGGAAACTCATTTGAAAGCGCCATCTCAGATTTGCATCCGTAACTAACGATGTGTGTGTTATTAACATTTTTTTTTTAATTTTTTTTTTCACTAAATATTAATACAATTTTTATTTGCCAGCATGGCACTATTGTAAAGCTCTAGGGTTTATGTTTTATGTAATAGTTGGCGAGATCGTGCGGTCCGATCCGCGTTTGCTTAAGTAATACTATTATTAGATTATTACATGCTTAGTTTTAATATTCGGTAAACATAAGTTAATCTATACACATCAAATCTATGTACAGTGGAAACTGGATAAGTGGAATCGCATGGGACCGGCTGTTTAGTTCCGCTTATCCAGGTTTTCCATTTATCCAGTTTTCCACTTAACCAGGTTCAAATAAAACGTTTTCTCACTTACAGAGGCTCTCACTAACAGAGGTTCTGGATGCTAGTAATGTCGCTTATAGAGATCACGTTATGGTCAAATATAAGATCAAGACTTAAACAATCATCTTTTATTAAAAGTAATAGTCTTTCCCCTCCCTCTGTATGTAATCCTGACTTTAAAAAAGCAATACTGTAAATAATCCACAGTACTCGTATACAAAAATAATATCTGTCCTTTGTTATAAAGTAACTTATATTTAAACAAAATCACTCCTAATATTTATTTATGCAAGAGAAACCAGTTATGGTTAAATCAATCAATCAATCAATAATAATTTATAAAAAAATTTTAATGTACCGATTGTATAATATTGTCTTCGGTTACCGCGATAGTTACTCATGAAATAAAACTATGAATTATCGCGTATATATATCTTTACTTGAAAATAATTGTAGTGTATAACTAGCCTTATGAACTGATTTTGCATGTACAACCAGCCTTAAAGTTTATAGTCTATGATTGTTCATTATTTTTAGTATGTGGGTATTTTTTCACTTTGTAATTTTTCCTCAGTCACCCGTTGACCACGAACGCTGTAAAGGGTTCGAAACGTCGGGATGTATTATAAATTCAATATACGCGATATAATCCGTTTTCATAGTTTTATTTCGTACCGATTGTACTATAATGAAAAAAAAATCCGTCATTTTGTTTTGTTGACCTGTGTCACATTTTACCACATTTCATAGTCTGTTATAATTTTTAATTCATCCTGAAGAGATAAACACTTGATTTTGCGTTTAGGCATTGCTTATCTAACAGCACGGCATCGGCACCGCACCAAGTCTAAAAGAACCAAACTGAACGATGTTTGATCTCATACAATATACGTAGTTAAAACACAAGCCATAATGTTAACAAAACAAACTACTCTTCTTGTGACGGTTTATTAAAAATACAAATTTTATAACGCCTAGCTATTATTCCACTCATAGAGGTTTCCAAGACGGCTGCTTCCACTTACAGAGGTAAAAATAAGAAATTTTCGAAAAAATGGATTCCGCTTATAGAGGTAATTCGTTGCCAAGGGACTGGAACCGAGAACTTGGGTCCACTTAAAGAGGTTTTCCACTAACCCAGGTTCCACTTATCCAGTTTCCACTGTATCAGTTTTATAAATTACTCTACACTTAGGTACCTAGTATTTTTTTAGTCTTGGTATACATTTGCCGTGGGTTTCAACAATGTTAATGAGATCATACAGTACATTTTTAGGTAAGGTGTTTAATATATATGAGAGTAGAAAGTCAGTTACTCTTTACCGTATACATTGTTAATTTTTGTTGGAGTTGTATATGCAGGTAGATAATCTAAGGTACGTAAATTATTGGAGCGAGTATTTTTATCTAATGTTAAGCTAATGTAATGGACAAGCAAAACCTTCAATCATTTTTATACTTTTCTTTAATTTTATTTGGTACAATTGTTTTTAAAAGTGCTGATTGTAGGTTATAGATTTGTTCCAAGTTGGTTTTGAATGTCCGCCCGTAGCTTGTGATGCCATAACTTATTGAGTCGGCGAGTGATAAGTAAAGCACACGTAGTGTGTTGTATGGGAGTTTGTATTTAAGCAATTATAAGTTTGCCATGACGGATCTAAGTTTTGAACATATGTGATCTATGTGAGGTCCCCAATTGAAGTTGTTATCTATAATTAAGCCTAAATAGGTGTGGTGTTTGACAAGTTCAAGTGTTTCGCATTTGCAGTTATTGCTCGGGTTGTGTAAGCAGTGATATGAATGTGCTATGATTTTAGGGACCCGTATTTCTCTAGTGTACGGTGATCATATGTGGATAATTTTAGTTTTTTTAGCGTTTATTGTAAGGCCATGTCCACGTCATGAGCCCATTTGCATAGTAAGTCGAAGTTATGTTGCATGGTTTTTTGAGCTTCGAGTAAATCATGATGAGCAGTAAGTAGGCACGTGTCGTCAGCAAATTGGTATACAGAACCCTCACTAAATATGTTGCACATGTCGTTAACGTAAATCAAGTATTCGGTGGGACTGACTATGGAGCCCTGCGCCGAGCCCTCCCTCCTCCGTGCGTAGCCGCGTAGCGGGTCGTTGAGCGCGTCGGCGAACTTCACCCTTGTGCTTGTGTATCGGCACAGAATAACTAATAGTACGTATCGGTTGCTACAATGGTAACTCTGGAAGCAGTGCAGTGAGGTTTCTTGTATACCATTTTGCTGTAATTTGGACATATACATCCGCATTGTGTACTTTCGTCCTATATAATAATATTAGGTCTACTTAATATTGACTTGTAAACCACCCAAGTAGACCTAATATTATTATGTAGGACGAACTTAGTACACAATTACGAAGTACGAAATCAAAGTACAGTCAGTAGCCATCAGATATATCGGAGCGGCCGAGGTGCTCACATATATCTGAACACGCCTCTATTGTCAAGGCGTTAAGTGCGTGTTGAGATATTTTTGAGCACCTCGGCCGCTCCGATATATCTGATGGCGACTGTACTGTAGACCTAATATTTTGTAGAAAAGGTTTCATCAAATCATCATCATGTCAGCCGATAGACGTCCACTGCTGGACATAGGCCTCCCCCAAGGCTCGCCACTCCGACCGATCCTGTGCCGCTTGCATCCATCGAATTCCCGCGACCTTCACCAGGTCGTCGTTCCATCTCGTTGGAGGCCTACCGGCAGTTCGTCTTCCGGTACGCGGACGCCACACCAGAACCTTTCGGCCCCACCGGCCATCAGTTCCGCGAGCAATGTGCCCCGCCCACTGCCACTTAAGGTTTGCAATTCTGCGAGATATGTCGGTGACCCTAGTTCTACTGCGGATATCATCATTTCTGACTCTATCACGCAGAGAAACCCCGAGCATAGCTCTCTCCATTACCCTTTGCGTGACCTTGAGCCTTCTTATGAGGCCCATCGTTAGCGCCCACGTCTCAGATCCGTATGTCATCACTGGCAACACACACTGGTCAAAGACTTTTGACTTAAGACACTGCGGCAATTTGGACGAAAAGATACTGTAGAGCTTCCCGAACGCTGCCCAACCGAGTCGGATTTGACGAGTGACCTCTTTCTCGAAGTTGGACCTACCTAACTGGACTGTTTGTCCTAGGTTTACATAATCGTCAACAACTTCGAGCGCAGAGCCTCCGATTAAATAATACGGGAGTTGGCACAACATGGACGTTAGACATGATCTTCGTCTTGTCCATGTTCATTTTCAGACCAACTCGTTCAGATACTCTGCTGAGATCAGCGAGCATCGCACTGAGGTCCTCCATGGTCTCAGCCATGACTACGATATCATCGGCAAACCGAAGGTGAGTGATGTACTCGCCATTTACATTGATGCCTCGTCCTTTCCAGTCCAGAACCTTGAAGGCATCCTCCAATGCAGCGGTGAACAGCTTTGGGGAGATTACATCTCCTTGTCTGACTCCCCGCTGCAATGCTCTGGGCTTCGAGCTCTGGCCCTGTAGTCGGACGGACATGGTGGCATTTTCGTACAAACACTTCAGCACTTCGATATACCGGTAGTCAATTTAGCACCTTTGGAGAGACTGCAGCACAGCCCAAGTCTCGATCGAATCGAAGGCTTTCTCGTAGTCCACAAATGCAAGGCAAAGGGGGAGGTTATACTCCTCAGTCTTCTGTATAACCTGCCGCAACGCATGTATGTGGTCTACGGAAACCTGCTTGTTCGGGAGGCTGGAAGTCGTCAAACCTGCGTGCGAGACGGTTCGTGATGACTCTCGAAAACAGCTTGTAAACATGGCTCAGAAGTGAGATGGGTCTATAATTCTTCAGCAAGGTGTTATCACCTTCTTTGAAGAAGAGCACCACCACACTTCTGTTCCACGCTTGCGGCGTTTTTCCCTTCGCGCATGACGGAACTAAACAGCGTCTGAAGGGCCTTAAGGACTGGTTTACCACCAGCCTTCAGGAGTTTTGCCGTAGTTCCGTCATCACCTGGGGCTTTGCCATTCTTAAGCTGTTTGAGAGCCACACTAATCTCGTACAGGCTGACAATGTGAAAAGGTTTAAAAACAATTAAATCAAAATAATTAAAAAAAAACATACACTGTACTTCATAGTAAAACAATTGTATGTTTATACAAGTATAGGTATATAAAATAGTAAAAGACTAGGTGTAAAAACTTGCAGCTTCCGATTCTCTCTGGAATTATTCTTCTTTTTACCTTTTTTCTTCTGTAACTTGTGTCTCAGTTTGACCTAGAACTCTTTCATGTCTCAGTCAGTTATGCTGACTTGCCTCATTCTCAAGTTTCTCAACTGAGCATTACTTCTTTGACCTTAACGTCCATCTGGACTAGATTTCAAGATATTCCAGAGGTGTAGTGTCTAAGTAGGATCTTTCAATTCCCGGTAATTTTTCGCCTCGCTCTGTAGTTTCGCTTCAGTTCAACACAGTTCGCTTTAGATATTCTTTAAAATAAACACATGAGTAATTTTATTTTATTTATTTATTTATTTAAGAAACAAACAGTCTTCTATAGTTATACATAACACTGGAAATTTTCTTAAAGCTAGACTTACAGTTTCCTTAATGAAAATATTTTAACATCATGTTTAATAAAGTTTCTACAGAGTAAAACAGAGCTATTTGTGCAAACAAGAACAAAAACAATAACAACAATAATGAAAAAAAAAAGATGCAGGAGTATCAGGGTGTTAACAATTAAATTGTATATAAACTGAATACTAAAAAGGTTTTATTATTCTTATTACTTATTAACGTTCAATACTGAGATTTTTTCCTAATAGCGCCAAACTAATGATCTGGGTTATTACACTGCATGGATAGTGTTTTAAATCTATTAAGTTTCTCGCAGAAAATATCGAGATTCAGAAATTTTTCGTTGTACAACCTGCATGCCCTTCTAACAAAACTATTTTTCGCGTAAGCAGTTCGACTACGGGGGATGTAAAAGAGGGGTTTTTTACTGCAAGCGCGTTCACAACGTCGAGGAACTCTGAAGGATAGTGAATGTAATAAAAACGGAGAATCAATAATATTGTTAATAATTTTATAAAGGGTTGAGATATCGGTACGTTCTCGGCGATAACTAAGGGATGTTATATTGTGTGCTCTCATTGCGGTGACGTAATCTGAATTTTTTTTTCTAATCCTGTATTCTATTGTCTTAGCAAACTTTTTTTTAACTCTCTATCCTATCACTATGTATTTTAGTAATGTAATGATGTTGTGATTCGGGTCCTTCTTGTAGCTAATGAATTTCAGCTGAATTTCAGGCATTTGTCTACGCGCGTATCTTCATAGATGCACTCTATCTCGTCATACTTAGCGGAATCAAATTGCACAAATCTTTGCAGTGTCATCGGACAATTGTCGTAAACAAAATTAAAATAATTTTAAAGGTATTTATCATAGGTAGCCTTTTCATCGCTGGTTGCAATGAGCGCCAAGGATTACCATCATTTTCTTCTTACCTTCGAGGATATCTAGGCCTCCCGGCATTGCCTTGAGCACCGTTAAAATTTTATACCTCCAGATTTGTAACATTGAAACCATTGGGATTCTAATTACCCTATTTGAATTTTACTCGTTTTTAATGCTGCTTGTTTGCTTGCTCCGATTTTACTTTGCTCTCCTATGCACTTTAAAATTAATAGAGAAATAATTAGTTCATATCAATCATATCTGTTTACGATATTTATTTTTTCTGGCAGTAAATAACCGTTGCCAGGTAACAACTATGTAACAAATCTAAATCCGTGGTAACAACATAATGAATAAAGAAAGGTCTTGACGTACGAGATTATATTCTTTGATATGCAACCTTCTTAATGTTGTATTCGTACCTTTAAATTGTATCAATTTTATAGTGACATCTGGTGACGTAGTTTGCATAATAGTAAGTCAACTTTACGCAAAAGTAGGTAGTCGATCCAATAAATAGAAATCGCCTCCATGTTTAGTAATGTAACGAGTATGTGGTGCCGGTGTTCCAGGCTGCGAGATATCTGCGCGTCGGAGGGCGTGGAGATCGGGGACGGGTCGGTGCTGGAGCAGGCGGTGGGCACGTGCGAGGGCGACCTGCGCCGCGCGCTTACCGCGCTGCAGTGCTGCCAGCGCCTGCTCGGGGAGGTCACGGCCGAGGGGCTCGTCGAGGTAATCACACAAATGACTGGTCAGTTATCAGTATCACCAGCCATATGTCACAATAAAGTTTCAGCGGTCAGTTAAGGGCCATTTCTCACGGTGGTCCAGTTCTGTGGGAGCGGGTTTTTACTGAATCCTGCAAAAATCATTTGTGTGTTCACACTAACTAGTTTGGATCCTGTTTTTTGCGGTAGATATCCTCCCGGGCTCCCCGCACCACAGCCAGTAAAAAACGGTGTGCAGGAAGCTAATGGGAACAGTTCCATTACCCTATGCATGTAATTAAACTGGATCCTGGTGTTTACTGGACAATTTCATCCAGTTTTTAGTGGCAAAACCGAACAGCAAAATTCGAATGAATCGGTTTTTTGCCGGATACTGCACACTGAATGCTCGTATGAATGTTAGTCAATGATGTCAATATACACGTACACTACAGAAAAGGATCCTGCAGAAAACCGTACCTACAAAAAAACGGTATCCAACCTTGGAAAAGGGCTCTAAACATGTCTATAATAGTATTAGTACAAGTCAGCATTTGAAATATAGTTGGAGAAGGCGTTCACTACTAACTACTCTAACCAGGAACGTTTATTATAGAAATATGTAGTAGGAATTGCACCTACAATCTGGACACTAGCTACCTTTTCTCTAGCCGTTTCGTCTTATTTTTAAACCTTATTTTTAATAGCTTAGTCCCAGATAGCACCAGAGCTCAAATTCACAAGATAAGATTTAGTTAGGGAACATGTGAAATTTAGTTGGTCAAACCAATTTGTTAGTCGGTAACAACCAGGAAAATTATACTCATCCCTTTCTTTTGGGCGCTAGTACTAGTGTAAGACAAAGATAGTATGATTCTCTTCTCGGAGGGTAGTACTGGGAAAGCATATGAAGGAATCCAGTGAGCGCTGCGAGGTCCTGATGGGACAGTGCAGCTGCCAAGTTTGTTACTCTTTTAGCACCACCCGGGGATCACATGTAGGGTTATCTAAGGTATTTCCTACGGACGCAGAGTAACATCGACCCCCGAGTATATCCTGGCTGAAGAAACGGCTGCTTACCTGAGTAGGGCAAAATTTTAATTTTAAGTTTTTCTGTATCCAGTGACATATAACGAAGCCATACGATAAATAAATAAATAATTCTCTCTGTCTATGTTTGAAATGAGACAGTCCTTTGACAAACTATACATTAAGTTATTATATCAATTACTAAAATACGACGATTTGGCCACTCACTGACTGACACAAACCTCTAGGGTAATTCCCGACGTGGGTCTGATATTTGGCATGGAGCCTAGGATTCACATATAAACAATACAAAAGCCAACAAATCTGTAGCTTTCACTCTCCCACCCCTATAAAAGAGGGTGCAGGTCCAAACACATAACACTTCACTAAAAAGTAAAAAACTAGGGCGCCTTACAAAAAGAAATGAAATCCCACCAAAAACTTTTCATATAGGATTGGCGGCCAAGACTTTTACTGTAAAAAGTTATTGGATCTCAGCAAAAAATATTTATTTATTTTCATTATTGATATTAATATATCAATGTATTTGAGCCAGTTACATATGTTTTACAATTAGTATTTTCCTGGCATTGGTGTGCTGAAAAAAATTGTGTTTCACTCGTTAGCAAAGTTAGTTTAACCCTCGTGCCTTAAATCTCTCGCAACGCTCAAGATTCCACCTTTCGCACCACTCTCTACGTCTGCGGTTTAATTTTGGAATCTTTCGTTTTCTCGGGTATCAAATCAATATTACGTAGCACTAGGATTTATATGCGACAATGATACACGGCTCGACCCCCGCACACTAGCCCCACAGTAATAGCAATCAGGGATATAATAAGATAGTGGTACTGTCATAGTAAATTTTGTAACCACAGAAAATTCACACTTTAAAACTAAAAACTAAGATTTATAAAAATACGATAAAATGTATTTAAATATGGATAAATGATTTTTTTATTTGCATTAATTATTTTTATATGATTTGACCCATGCTCTTTCAATAACAAACGAAACCGTCAACGCCCTCTATACGAGAGTAGGCCAAAGGTGGTGGCGCCATCTGATAGAGAATCAAATTTTCGTGATTTTCGAGGCACGTTTTTTCCTTAGACTGTATCCATCTATTACGGAGTTATATCTATCTTTGGTAATAGCCAATAAGGCTTGTGTTGTCTTGTGGGTACTAGACGACGAAATACTTCAATACCTACATAGCGAACATCCATAACTCAGGTACAAAATAATTGTGATGAACACACAAAAAATGCCCTTATCAGGATTCGAACCCGCAACCTCTTGCTACGTAGGCATGGTCACTATTGACTAGGGTAGGAGGCCCTTGTATTTGTAGTTAATCAACAACTTTGCCCCCTTATAACAATAATAATTAAAGATTTTCGTTAGTCTGTGTAAATTTTGATGTGCTTTCGTAACGACAGTAAACAGTGATCTATGTAAGTAAGTTAAAAATACATAATTAACAGTATATCCCACGGGTGGCTTTTAGGAATAGTCAAAATGTTTGCTTATGCTTAAATTAAGCTGTTATTTACTGCCCGGTTAGTTAGTATCGTATGTTTGACAATAGACACTCGCACTTCTCACTCACTTTATACAAAAACCAATCTGTAATGACGACACAAATACATAGAAAATGACACACGTCAAAGACAAATCTTGCACACCTCGATCTCTTTTTGTGTACGGACGAGTAACAACACTCATAGCCTTAGGTACAGTTGTACCGTACCTATAGCTATACTTCGGCAGAGGGGAAATAGTACGAATGCCGATGCCATCTCCCTTCCGTGTTGCTTGAAGGATTATAGGAACCCTGTAATAAAACAACGCAACCTCGTTGATTTTGGCTCCTTTTGATGAGTGGGACTAGAATGACTGTCCAAAGGAAAGTACGAGTACAGCCAGCTTATAAAATTAAAAATTTGACAAAATCTCGTTTTGCTAAAAGTTTGTTTCTTTTACACCAGCAGCAAGCGTCGAGCAAATGTATTTAACTTCATTGTTGAATTATTAATATTTTATTCAATTGTCTCATAATCGTTGTGGTGCGTCTTTTAATGATTGTGAGTCATCATATCATTAGGTAGCTAGAAATCTCAGAACGCATACTATTATAAGTATTATGAGTAGAATAGAATAGAATAGAATAGAATATATTTTATTTGTAGTAATTGTACATCGTCATATTCAAAAATTATTTACAATTAGAAGAACAATACAATTATTATTACAATTATAAAATTAATAATACATTTAAAAGGCATATGCAAGTCAATACGTTTCTATTAAGTGAACATAATTTTAAGCATGTTTTCATCGAATTGAATTATAAATATAAAAAAAAATTGAAATGCCAAGAAACGATTACATTAAATAAATTATAAGGTTTCGACATATTTAGTCATTCGTCTAGGAATTCTTTTACCGCTTTTTATGCGAGTCATTAGGTTGAGTTAAGCACATTCTATTGTTGCAATTTAATAATGGAATAGCTAGAATTCAACAATAGAAATGTTCTTATCTACTGATTTCTATTTAAGCCTTCTTCTCTGGAAATGAACACATGCACATAATAATGTGTAATCTATATGAATTCTATACAATACTAACGTTATTAATGTATTACAACTTATTTGTAGTCCTCTGAGAATATTTTACTTGTGATGATAATAAGTCACAACAAAACAAGTATTCCTCACTCATTCACACTTTGAATTTCAGTTTGAAGCATTACTTTACTTTATGGTGTTTGGTGTTTACTTGGTGGTGGCCAATTAAGATTATGTTATTATGGAAACGCCACTGACGCCAGGTACTTCAACTTTGAATAGTTTAAGGCTCAAGAGCGATAATGTAGCGATAAAAGGTTTCCGATAAATGCCAGGGCGTGGTGTTTTTGGTTAATGCGTGTTATTAATCGTAATTTATGCTAACCAATTATTCTACCTTGAAGTTTACCGTGATTTAAGTTTAGGGCAGTAAATTCTTTTTAATATGTAAATAAAGTGACTTTTCTCAAACTTGCAATGAAATGTTGACATGACTTACTTCAAATTAGGTCAGAAAATATATACTACGTATCCGGTGCGATGAGTGAAGATGATATGTAAAGGAATTTCATACATCGTTACACACCTAGACCTGTAAAGCAACCATCTTTTGTTTGTAAACGTCAAATTGTGCCACAAGGTCTTGAGATTCAACCATTAAATAAAACCTATAAGCAATATTTTTAGTTCGTTACTTATGACATTCTGACATTACGCTTTTTTTCTTTTTTTGTGTTTTTTTTATTATTACTTAGGAGTATTAAAGGGGAACGACAATTTGATTATTTTTGCACTACGACGCACGGTTTAGTATATAAATATTTCTGATGACTAAATAACTTTTCCTGGTGAACAAAATCAAAAATAAGAAATCTTTATAGGGCTGTATCTCCTAAACCGTGCGCCGTAGCGCAAAAATAATCAAATTTTTGTTCCTATATAATACCCCACGCACTGAATAACCTATCACATTTTTCGCCGCGTATCCCTATCCTCGCTACGCTCCGCCGTCTATATCTACTTGGCCTGCAATGCAACCCTTCGTTTCCCGGCCTCTATACTATACTAATGTACTATTACTTTTGTTTTAGGTGACTGGTTTGGTACCGGAGAAACTAGTCAACGAGTACCTGGCTATCAAGAACTACGGGGAACTGGAACAGTTTGTTGACAAGTAAATAATCGTCATTTTGTCTTCATATCACACTTCAATTTATGAAATTACATACTAGCCTCTGCTCGTGACTTGACTGTAACCCTCCCCTCCCTTCTGCCGCACCCGTTACAACTGAGTACTGTCTTACTATACATTACTAGCCTCTGCTCGCGACTTGACTGTAACCCCTCCCCTCCCTTCTGCCGCACCCGTTACAACTGAGTACTGTCTTACTATACATTACTAGCCTCTGCTCGCGACTTGAGTGTAACCCCTCCCCTCCCTTCTGCCGCACCCGTTACAACTGAGTACTGTTTTACTATACATTACTAGCCTCTGCTCGCGACTTGACTGTAACCTCTCCCCTCCCTTCTGCCGCACCCGTTACAACTGAGTACTGTCTTACTATACATTACTAGCCTCTGCTCGCGACTTGACTGTAACCCTCACCTCCCTTCTGCCGCACCCGTTATAACTGAGTACTGTCTTACTATACATTACTAGCCTCTGCTCGCGACTTGACTGTAACCTCTCCCCTCCCTTCTGCCGCACCCGTTACAACTGAGTACTGTTTTACTATACATTACTAGCCTCTGCTCGTGACTTGTCTGTAACCCCTCCCCTCCTTTCTGCCGCACCCGTTACTACTGAGTACTGTCTTACTATACATTACTACTATTACTAGCCTCTGCCCGCGACTTGACTGTAACCCCTCCCCTCCCTTCTGCCGCACCCGTTACTACTGAATACTGTCTTACTATACATTACTAGCCTCTGCTCGTGACTTGTCTGTAACCCCTCCGCTCCCTTCTGCCGCACCCGTTACTACTGAGTACTGTCTTACTATACATTACTAGCCTCTGCTCGCGACTTGACTGTAACCCCTCCCCTCCCTTCTGCCGCACCCGTTACTACTGAGTACTGTCTTACTATACATTACTAGCCTCTGCTCGTGACTTGACTGTAACCCTCCCCTCCCTTCTGCTGCACCCGTTACAACTGAGTACTGTCTTACTATACATTACTAGCCTCTGCTCGCGACTTGACTGTAACCCCTCCCCTCCCTTCTGCCGCACCCGTTACAACTGAGTACTGTCTTACTATACATTACTAGCCTCTGCTCGCGACTTGACTGTAACCCCTCCCCTCCCTTCTGCCGCACCCGTTACAACTGAGTACTGTCTTACTATACATTACTAGCCTCTGCTCGCGACTTGACTGTAACCTCTCCCCTCCCTTCTGCCGCACCCGTTACAGCTGAGTACTGTCTTACTATACATCTATCCATCTAAATTATTGGTAATACATGTACTGGTACTTGAATATGATTGAATGGACTTATGTACTACATAGCTACGCCTCCATAACCATCGTCTCTGTCACAGCGAAATACGTTGTGGCCACTAAAGTTCACCTCCGATCCGGCCTCTAACCATGTTTCACTTATAATTGCAATATGAACTTTTTCTTGATTTAAAATTGCTTCAAATTGTAGTCGTTTCGGTCGAATACTTTGTGCATTCCATTGAACAATATTTAATGTGAGCTCCTTATCCATTAAAAAGACTAGAAACTATACTACTCAAAAAAAAAACATTATTTCTCAGAAATTGTAAAACAAACATTTTAATGCCCTCCATAACCAGTTTCAAACCTTCCTTTAACTTTTCCTCTAACGATGTTTGTGACATATAAATATTTTAACCTTTCTGAGAAATAACACCCATGATAACGAATCTATATTGTCTTTCCTATTTTCTTGACGTGTAGTATTGTTTTCTTTCGTGTTACCCTTTTCCCCTGTAGCTTTTCTGAGTAATTCTGTTTTTATTTATTTATTTAATCTTTATTGCACAAAAGAAAATACAATCGTACAAAAGGCGGACTTAATGCTATGAGGCATTCTCTACCAGTCAACCTTCGGGCAAAGCAGATAATTTGTAGGCGGTGCAACATAGTGATTACATATATATATACAAGTATAGTTAAATAATGGACAGGCATAGACATACATACATATATCTGTATATATAATATTCATATAAATACATACAATATACATACATACAAATACATAAGATATCAGATGAAACTTTCAAAACAGAAACACTAAGAATTCATCGTTCTGCCAGCAAAGTACTCACGTAAGGATTTTTTAAATGCAAATCTATTCGGACACTGTGTAATTTTAACAGGTTTTTGGGTCAGATCCACTTGGTTCTAATAAGGTTGGTCTCGCAGGTTTCTGTTTTTGTTTTTGTTTAGTATCAGGTTGCCTTCGGTTCGTTGCTATATTCTTTTCTGGTTCATCCCCATCATGCTCCATTTCAGAGTCTGTATTGGTTCTGTTCCCGCCATTTACAAGAGCGTCACTGTATTTTGTGGATGAAGAATGGGATGTTCCTGGTACCTGAATTTGATCGGCCATGAATTCGGATTTGTTCTCGGGAGTTTTCTTTGTTGGATTCTCAGCCTGGGTTAATAAGGTCTGTAATGCTATACGATATGAGCACTTTTCCTCTGTCATAATTGTGTTTTTTTTTCTTCTTTGAGATATACCGGGCATCTTTTATCAAGTGCCATATGATCTCCTTTACAATGAGGGCTATCGTTTTTTTGCTCACCAGTTGGCGCCTCTGTTGATGGTGTTCCAAAAGACTAAAGAACAGCTGTCAGTCATTGAAGTGACAAGTGACATTTCGAACTATGGAAAAGACTACCATCTACACTAGCGCCCCTAGCGGCGAATTCATACACGTTAGCCCTCATTGACACATACGTAGACTTGGGTCTCACAGTTGACATGAGTACCCCCGCACTTGGGGCATATTTTCTTTTTGTTTGGGCATAATCTCGCTGCGTGTCCGAACTTCCAACATCCCGAATATTGGGTTACCGGAAAGTAATTTAACTCCACTTTTATCCCATATCCATAGGCATATACTCGTGCTGGCAAGGTAAATAACATAAAACACAATCTTACAGTTTCGCTGTCCACCCAAGTACCTTTTTCGTCTAGGCGTTTTAGTCTTCTCGCTGACATTATTTTGTGTTCGCACTCCAAGGTATTCTTTATTTCCTCCTCTGTGACGTCTAATTCTATTTGTCTTATTATGCCATACGTAAAGTTTAACTCGCTCGTTAGCTGACACCTATATCCCGAATTATTAAATTTAGTTGATTTTAACAGCTGTTCAGCGCCCTCTTTATCATTAAATATTATCAATACCTTGGATGAATGAAATACATACCTTATATGTGATTTTTTGAATATTTTGTATACCTTCCGATCTCAGTAATTTTGCCAAGCCGACTTGTTTAGGCAATTAATCTTTAGACGTAAGACATACCTCCCAAGATTTGTCGATGGATTGTCTATTCTCTTGCCGCGCAGGGTGCCTTTCCTGAGATAAGATATTGGTAGTGGTTTTTGTATTCGTGAACGAAATGCGCGGTAAATTATCCTGAGAGAGACTTCGAATTAAAAGTTTTGCAGATCTCCTTTTTCTTTCGACCAACTTAAATTCCCCTTCCCCATCATTATCATCCGTGTCCTCACTGCCATTTCTAACCCTTTTTTGGAATGAAAAATAGGTGATTGAATGTCAGAAAATGATTTGTTCTCGGCATTCCAATCATTTAACTTAGCATCCTCTTGCAAGCAAGACTTGTTATTTTCCTCAAATCCATTGTCACCAAACACATCATCAACATGCTCACTAGATAAACTATTTTCGTTCATATTCCCACTTAATAGCTTCTAATTTGCACGCAAACAATAGCCGGGCGACCGGCCGGCCGGCGCGATAACGAACTAGTTATCTACCAATGCAGGTAAAACGCACTAGTAAACACGTCCTTTTGCAATTAAGTGCCAAACCGAACTGCATTATAATCCTAGCCTTTGCTCGTGACCAGGCGCGGCTTCCTCTAATGAGCGCTTGTGCAGTGCACTCCCATAAGTAATCATAATGAAATTATAGTACCTAATTAATATATTACTCTTTAAGATCTATCGTACAAAAGTCAATACCAATTAAATAATTACCTTTATTCATTATAAGTTTATAGACAGCCACTACTCGGCCTACTCCTATAATTTCATAGGAATCATAGGTAACGCGCGAAGCGGAGCGCTTTGGATTGCGTTCCTATGAAAAAGATTTAGTACATAAAATCAATAGGAAATTCAATAAGAGCGAAAGAGAAGTTTCGCCACAGTTCCGCACGTGAAACAGAAGATTTTCTATGAAGAAAGAGGTAAAATTGGAGCGGCGCTCCGTAGCCCGTTTGACCTTGCGCCCTCTCGTCGAATGCGCGCGCATTGCGCGCGCCATATTGTCACTTGTTTGTAAACAGACCTTAGTTAGTAGTCAATTTTAAAGTACGCACGTGAATGGAATTTTGGCATTTTAAACAGTAAGTGCACATAATTTGTTTGTTGTAAGGTGTTTAAAAATGAATGAATTTAACGGGAGAATGTGAAAAAAGTTTACAAAATCGACTCGAGTTCAATATAAAAGGATGACCTTGAACTTTCGTAACAATGTTCGTCAAAAACAAAAACTTATGTCTTTAAATCAGATCAATATGCAAAAACACCGTGGTTGTGTTATGTTATGTCGCTGTGATAAAAGTAACTAGGTGTTTTAGTTTTTCGTGTTACCTACCTAAGTGCATATGTCTTGTTTGGAGCGGAAGCGGGCGCGGGCGGGCCGGGCGACGGCTTTGCGGTGAGTATGCTTGGGCCGAAACCGATGTGTTATAATTTTATTTTTAATTTATTTGTGCAACAAGAGAGGAAAGTTGGTTTTTCTTGCGAGTGTTTATTTTGAGTCCCGAGAAAGCGAAAGATTCTATAATTAAATCACGAGCGAAGCGAGTGATTCTAAGGTAGAATCTTGAGCGTAGCGAGGGACTCAAAAACACGAGATGTAAAATAACTTTGCTCTCGTGTTGCACACATAATTTTTCACCTCAGTAGTGAGAACATATTAAAGGTTAAAATGTATTTCGAATTACACAGAATAAACAGAAAAAAAAAGTATTATAATATGTACCATACCATGCGATACGATACGATACGATACGATTCGATACGATTCGATACGATACGATACGATACGACACGACACGACACGACACGACACGACACGACACCACACCATACCATACCATACCATACGATACGATACGATACGATACGATACGATACGATACGATACGATACCATACGATACGATACCATACCATACGATACCATACCATATCATACCATACCATACCATTCCATACCATACCATACCGTACCATACCATACCATACCATACCATACCATACCATACCATACCAAACCATACCAAACCATACCATACCATTAAAAAATGTAATAAAAGTTCATGGCATTCACTAAATTAAAAAGCTACATTGTTTCACTTCCTGGAGTAAGGAAAGTCGCACTTTCCTCACTCCAGGGAGTGACGAAAGTAGGCTTGTTCGAGCTGCTGAGGTGAAAACAATTTAGCACATATATATCCATAAAATTTTAAAACAACATTCACAACCTAGAATCCATTTGTAAAATGAACTGCAGTTGGCGTCTATCGGTCGTCAAGATATTCGTAATAGCGAAAATCTATAAGAGAGTTTAATGACCGTATTTTGTGTCGGTTAATTGAATGTGTTGTTTTTTACTGTGGCGTCAGTGAACACCCATCATATATAATTACCAGCCGCCGCTGCTCATGACTTGTCTGTAACCCCTCCCCTCCCTTCTACCGCACCCGTTACTACTGAGTTCTGTCTTACTATACATTTAACGCTCCATTTTACCTTCTTTGGAGATGATTTAATCAAGTTTGTAATCTGTGTGCCAAATATCTTTAGCTTCATTTTCGTATTTGATGAACAAACATAAATAAATTCAGTTTTATATTGTAAGGGTTATGGTTGCAATACCTACTCTAAAGGCACAGATAGTTGAGCGGTAAGGCGTACGGCCACAGAATAAATAGTAGTATGGCTTCCAATTCTGAGGTATAATAGTAGGTTCAAACCTAGGCTCTTAGGACTCATGTACGGAATTTGATATTTAGCACTTTATCAATACATATAGTATTTTGAAGAACACAAACATCAGAAATTCGAAGTGTGTTAAGCCTCTAATCCTCATTGGGCTTGCCTAGACCTATCTGTGCCAGTGGAAAAATACGCCACGTGGGGCCGTGGTGTATTTTCCCAGTAAACGTAGTCTGTTTATGTTGACCGGTTAAATACGTGCTATTAAATACAAGAGAAAACGAGCTACATGACATTTAAATTAAACGGTCATAGAAGCCCAACTATGAGAGTGAGTGCAGGTGGTGCCCCTCTACAGCACGTGACCTGCACACGTCTGCTCGGGTTCCAGCTCGACAACGTGCTTTCTTGGGAGGCGCACATCAATGAACTGTGTGGAAGGCTAGGGCGCGCGTGTTTTGCATTGCGACGGTTAGCGAGCACAGCCGGAAAGGGCACAGTGCGAGAGTGCTATTTTGCAACGGTGCACTCGCTCTTGACGTACGGCGTTGAGCTATGGGGACGTGCCTCCGACTGGAAACGAACGAGCGTTCTCTATGCAGAAGCGCGCCGTCCGCGCGATGGCCGGCAAGGCGGCCGATGCACCGGCACGAGACATATTCCGCGATCTCAAGATTCTACCCCTACCGTGCCTATTTATTAACCAAGTAGCAATATTCATGCGCGAAAACCTAGCTATGTTTAAGTGCAGAGGTATTAACATTAATTACAACCTCTGCAGTAATAGGCTAGTCACCGAAGCACACAGACTTGCCAAGTCAGAGCGGTCCGTGTACATTTTAGGCCCCTCGATTTACAACCGCCTGCCTGACATTGTAAGAAATGCAACTTCCATCGCGTTTAAAGCTAGACTAAAAAAGTGGCTGTCGCAAAAATTATTTTATAACTATCAAGATTTTTTTGATCAACCTATAATTTTGTAAATGCAATTAATTTATATACTTAATATTGTATAAATGTTATTAATATTGTGATATTTAAAATGTTGACGTGTAACTGTTATTAATAATAAATTTCATTTCATTTCATTTCATTTCCAAATGTCAAATGTCACTTGTCACTTCAATGACTGACAGCTGTTCTTTAGTCTTTTGGACCACCATCAACAGAGGCGCCAACTGGTGAGCAAAAAAACGATAGCCCTCATTGGGAGCTTGGATAATAAAAAAGATTGTGTTTTTCAGTTTCCTAATGGAAGCGTATTCGGCATCGCAGCTGCTGGAGCAGGTGTCGGCAGCGGTGGTGTGCGCCGGGCACCTGACCAACCGGCAGAAGGTGCGCATCAGCGAGAAGCTGGCGGGGTGCGCACACCGCCTGCAGGACGGCGGCGCCGAGGCCATGCAGCTCACCGACCTGGGCTGCGCCGTCATCATGGCCAACAACGACCCCTGATGCGCATGCGCCCCCTGCCTCCACTTATTCATACTCTGTAACAGTCTCGACTATTTCTTTATAGTATATCTCGTTATCGCACGGTCGGAATTAATTAAGGTACATTTTAATCTTATTGTCACGTATACCTAGCGGTGCCATTGCCGCGAATGTGTCGACGTAATGTCAAATTTACCTAAATCCATAATATTCGCTACATTGAAGGTGACGTGTGTTTTATTGCCATAAATGAAATTCTGATACTATTTTGGGCCGGTTTGAAAATTCTTGATATTCGACACGAATAATGTTATATTTTGATGATGTATGATCTTATATTTTTTAGCCTACTCACTATAGCAACTGACACGAATCTAGAATAAGACCAAGCTAACTTTGCATGGCATTTGCAATGACAGTGTGGCAATGTCTTCATTAATGTCAAATTTCTATGTAAGCAACGTATATATTGACACTCCCTCACTTTGTTCAGTTAGAATTGGTGCAGAGTTAGCTTAGACGGACCCTAACGATGCCAAAACACAATTATGGTGTAAGTATCAGATTCAGAACTAGTAAACATTCACGCTTGTCTTAAATATTCTTGCGTTACCTACTTACGAGTCCTTTTAAATCATTACTTGTTATCTACGTACAAGTCAAAAGTGTATTTTAATTATTAGCGATATACACAAAATCCTAATCTCAAAATCAATATTTTAAAATAAATATGACAAATTAAATCATGTAACAATGCAAAAAATGTATGCCATCAAAATGATATAGCTCGAAAGAAATAAACTCATCAGACGATAACTATCATTATCGTCGTATCGCACTCGTACATGAATGTAATTCTGGCATAAGAACATGTGGATGATGTCTGTACTCGTAATTCTTACAAACATTCGATACTACTACGAGTATTTTACCTGTACACAAGAAGCGGAATGTTTTTCGGCGTTTTTGTTACGGTCTGTCTCATGAATTTGGTAGACGGTTTACATTTTAACAATGTGTATTTCTACTGCCGATATAACAACAAATATTTTAAATATTAAGGTTCAAATCTTGTGCGATCCCTGCAGATCTGTTCCTCTTTATTGCGCGCAATTGAATAGTCAAAATCGTGACAAATGATAGTTCTGTATCATGTTATCAATTTATTTATTATCTTTTGTTTTAAACAACATGAATTAAACGCCAACCTAATAATAGTCTTAATAAGAATGTCTGTTTACTATGTGTGATGTGAAGTAAATTGGATTTCAATGTCAATATTTCATGCGTGAGTTTTACTTTTTATGTATATGACTCGAAAAACACAGGCCCAGCCTAGTGTCACTCATCGGTATATTTCAAATGTGCTAAATATTTTCTGATAATAAATAATTTTGTGTTTTGCAATGATTTGTATCATTAGCATTTTTCTTAATAGTTGCATAACCCCTGACGTACACCTGCCGTAGGTTTGATTACTTGATTTATAGGGTGTACATCAATTTAATGAGGATTACCATCAACGTAAGAGTAGGTAAGTAGGTACTCTTGTCGTTGGAGTATCTTCAAAGGTTCTCTCGTCTGCGCCAACTGTTTGATTTTTTAATACGACATGAACATTTTTAACAAATACATGTCTAAGAGGAAAGAGTGCTTTTAAACAGATGTTAGGACCTAGATCCTAGGTCTTTCTGAAAACTCCTGTTAAAAGTAATATGTAGTTAAGTGGTTTGATAATGTTCTGTTTCTAGGTTTATTTATATCATGAGTATATTCTACCTGAAAATAATAATATGAAAGTACTGAGCATTAAATACCTTATATCAAAGACTATGTAACTCCGTATTAGATGGATACAGTCTTAGGAAAAAACGTGGCTCGAAAATCAAGAAAACTTTATTCTTGAACAGATGGCGCCACTACGTTTTACCACCTTTGGCCTACTCTCGAATAGATGGCGTTGACGGTTTTGTTTGTTATTTGACAATTTTAACGCATATTAGTGAAAGAACATGGGTCAAAATCATATAGAACAAATGTTAATAAATAAAAAATCAATTATCCATATACATGTATACATTCTTTTTTTGATATTTTTACTTTTAGTTTTAATCGTGTTTCGATAGACGGCAGTGAATTTACTGTGGCTACAAAATTTACTATGACAGTACCGCTCTATCCTATTATATCCTCTTTGCTAATATTCACACGTTCCCTGTCCCCCAGCGACGTGCATTTTTGTATGTTTTGATATTAAGACAATACTATGTACATATACCGTGTTAACAAAATGATTTAAATATATAATTTTAACCGACTTCATCAATATACTTCGCAGTTGGTTTCATACTCATCACTCATCACGCACGTCACGTCAGAATCTGATAAAGGAATCCGAAAGGAGAAATCGAGAAAACTCAAATATTATAGGCTCACCAATAGCGATGCTAATGTGGGATGTGGGTGTAGTTTTTAGTCTTTAGTGTTTGCTCTTGGAAAGCATTGTTTGTTGAAGTTTAACTGCTAATGAAGACTAGTGATGACAACATGACTGTTTTCTGAAGTCGGTACTTTTGAAATAAAATAAAATTAAAATAATTGAATCCCATGACGATTCATTCTCTTCATTCCTAATGGAAATGAAAAGTGGGTAGTTTCATAAAATTATTGTCTCTTTAAAGGCTTAGAACGCACTGCGGTTTTTTTTCTCGCGGTTTCAGTCTAATTTCTTGCGGTTACAGTCTTTTAAGTGCGTGCGCTTATAAAGCATGCCGTACGTTACATTTTTTGCGGTTGCGGAACCGCTTTTGAAAAAACCGCAGTGCGTTCTAAGCCAAAAATAGGTTCGTTACACTTACAGGAAGAAGTTCATTATACTTTTCGAGTTGTGATATTTATTACAGAAGTAAAATGTTACTTTTTGATGTAATTGAGGTCTTGTTAATGTAAAAGGATGAGTTGAGTTACGAATCACCATTCTGTTAATTGCTATTTTCAAATCAAGTGGGTAGTTCAATATAATAGTTTTCACTTTTCGCTCCTGCTAATTGGGTTTGTACACCAAAAATTGTACCGGAACAAACAGGAATCATTATATATTATTATAGAATAGAAAGAAGAGGGCCACACACTCAGCATCTACATATACTCATGGACAAATTTAGAGGAACGCAAAAAAAAGGTTTAGTTACTGGATTACAGCACCTCAAGTAATTTCAAAATTAGTAATTAAACTTTTTTGCGTTCCTCCAAATTTGTCCATGAGTGTATCACAAACTTTTTCTCGTTCATGACGAGACTAACTGGCGGACCAGAGTCCACGTGGGGATACGAATGTATTTAACCAACGTATTTTTCCATGTTGTAGTAAGTACTTACTTAAATACTACTTATTTATTTTATAAATTAATATAACTGCCTCTTTGTTGCTACAATTGAGCGCTATTGAGTGATAATGTGAATAAAATGCATAGAACTGCAAATAATCTCTGAAAGTTCCTAATAAATGAGACAAATGGGTAGTTTAATATTAAAGCTTTTACTTTCAAAATAAGTCCGTTACAGTTGTTACTTACCATAGCAATTATAACTAGTAATTATCAGACAGGTGCACCACAACCACACCGGCTATAGCTGTTTAAAGTACGGCCGTTTGCAGGTAATTACATGGTGGGTTCTCCCGGAAATGTGTTAGATGGTTATTGTTTAAATCTTGTAAGTAATTGTATTAAAATCACCATCGTTTTGTAAATGGAAAAAAGCAAATCATTCTTAAAAATAAATACATTTTCTATTAAGTATATCACTTGAAGTTTTATGCCAGTGCACATATTTTTCCGTTCAATGGTAGGTGTACCAAATTGATTTAGATCTTATGCGATATTGGCTGATAGGTGTGAGTAACCACTATGAAATCTAGACTAACGTATCTAATAGGTTTAGTGTTTTAAACAACGGTTTTAAATTCATGTTAATTTTACGGGCAGTGTATGGAGGAAAGAAAATAATGTTCTTATAGAAAAGATAATATCGGGCGGCAGTTGGCGGCGGAGCCCGGGGGTGCCGCGCTGGCGGTGCGGCAGTGGAGGGAAGCGGGGTGCCCCCTCCACGGGCCAGTTTGCGCGCGCTCGCACGCTATTGGTCCCCAGCGGTCGCCGCTTCCCCACTCGCGGCGGACGCGCAGCGTCTAGATTCTCAGATTTCAAATCTCGACCGTTTATTTCGTATCGAGTCATCGGAGCGTGCGGTCGTAGCCACTTACCGGGAGCGGGTCGGGTCACAAGTCTCGTTAAATACTTAGCAATGTGCTGCGGCTCATTTTAGTCATTTCCATTCGGTTTGGTGATACTACGTGACTTCGCTAACGAAAAGTGCGTGAAGTGCTTCGACGGTGGCTACGAAACTACGGCGGTTATTGAAGAAGTAAATTTCTTTCGATGAGTGGAGGTTTAGTGCATGTTTTTCCACATCATGACTAGATCCACACTCATCAATGGAAGTTGCGATATTCGTCTTATAAAGAGCGAAGAAAGAAGAATGCGTCGGGATCCTGTAGCGCGGCGGAACTTGTAAAAAGAAGACCCGTCATCGGCAGGTACGCCGTCGGAGGTAACGCCGCGCTTACCTGGCGGCGGCGACGTGCCGCCCAAAATTCACCTTTAGATACGCTTCGCAACGCTAAGCTGTTGTTTATTACTAGCCTATTGGGTTTTTACTGTACTTTTTATGATGCTGCGGAAGACGAATGTTTTTTTTCTCTTTTTATTGACTCATGCTATGTTTATTTAGAAACTATTTTTATGTGTGATGTTTCATTCATTGTATAAATTTGAAGTTTGTAAGAGCACGAGAAAAGTTTTAGCTAAACGGCTGCTGGTACCCGGCGCCGGCGCCGGCGCCTCGTCGGGCGAAGGGTGCTATTCTTCGCATACCTACTATGTAACGTCTGCCGGCTTCTATTGAGAAAGTCCGTCGGGGTTCGCTGCGCCCTGCTCCGGCCGGTGCATGGGTACAGGGGTCACGGCCCGGGGCGCCACCAGCCCTCCCAGCCCGCCCCGACACTTCGACCGTACTACATTCATAATTGTTCAACAATACAATACATCTGCTTTCTTGTGTTTGTGTTCTGTACATTTATGCTTCTTTAGCGAAATTGTATGTCATTGTTTTAGAGGTGCCTACAGTCAAGGATGGAGACTTAACTAAGGTACCTGCCACATACCATTAACATATTTTTCACCAGACCAGCTTTAAAAGCTCCTTATTCTTCAAAAACTGATGAGAATGTTGCGTTTTATCCACAAGAGTGGCCAATGAAGTAATTTGATGCAAACTTTGAGTTGCTTACTCATGTTGGCTGGTCTAATGACTTAAATAAGTGACGATTTTGAATGATACATATTTAATAACGTTCATTTGGATTTAAGAGGAAAGGGGACGGCCACTTTCTTAAACGTAGTCCCCATTTTCCTCTCTGGATGTTGACATTATGGAAAATATTTTTACGTAATTTGATGTATATTAATCGTAGCTATGCCCCTTCGTTAACTCTTATAGTAACTAAAAATACGAAAAAAAAACAAACGAAGGGACATGGTCAATAATATACATTAAATTGCGTAAAAATATTTAATATAATGTCTAGGCATATACCCAGGGAAAAAAAAAAGGACTACGTTTGTACGGAGAAGCGGCCGTCCCCGTCTTAAAAGTTACCTAAATACATTTTTGAAGTAAAATGTAGCATTTAATATTTTTCAAATTAATTATAAGTAGCAATAATCCCTTTGAAAGTACATTGGTAGGTTAAGTAGGTTGCGCTCTATGCTCTATGAAGGTTCACCTAGATAACGGCTACATTAGCAGACCTGATTTGTGAACTTAACCTTAAACATTCAAATTTGTAACGGCAACGATCGTTCAGATTTATCAGCAGAAAAATTGGCCAAGAGCATGTCGGGCCATGCTCAGTGTAGGGTTCCGTAGTTACCATTCTGTCAGAATAGGTTAAACGGGGGCTATTAGAAGTACCTATCATGTACATTATAAGGATCAGCGCTTTGTACGTATTTTTACTTAGAAAAGAAGACGCATATTTATTTCCTATCTGAGTAATTATTTCCGAAAATATCGACTTGGTTGTCTACGGAAGCCTGAAGGATGACTCACGTTAGACCGGGCCGTGTCCGGGCCGGAGCTTCCGGCGCTTCATTTTCTATGGAAAGCATCACGTGATCACCTGTCATGTCATAGAAAAGTAAGCGCCGGATGCTCCGGCCCGGACACGGCCCGGTCTAACGTGAGTCATCCTTAAAAAGGCGGCCACCTTCCATACAAAAATGAAATTTTGCGTCCTTTTGTACTGATAAAGATGGCTTGCCAGATACTACCTACCCACACTTTTTTTTAACAATTACCGATAATACTTCTAAATAAAATAAAATAAAAATAATACCAGCCACCTGCATTAATCGTTGAATAACTTTTAATACGTCTAAAAATACACGGAATTTATGACACAAAAATAAACCTTATTTCATAACGCATACGCTGTGCAAAATGCCCATGATCGGTGCACGATTGACTCTTCAGTCGCTCCGGTCGCTCGCCGAACGCTTAGGATTTTGCTGTCAATTTCACCTCCGACCGGCTGTGAGGGACCCTCTTGAGAAAGCTATTTTGCCATGTTATTGTCACAAAATGTAGTGTTTTATTAATTATGGGCAGGCTGGAGATATAGGTTTTGGTTTGAAATCAAATATTGACATTACAGCATGGATTCGTCATGTCTGTCTGTCTGTCTGTTCGTCCATATGTCACAGCCACTTTTTTCCGAAACTATAAGAACTATACTGTTGAAACTTGGTAAGTAGATGTATTCTGTGAACCGCATTAAGATTTTCACACAAAAATAGAAAAAAAAACAATAAATTTTTGGGGCCCCCATACTTAGAACTGACTCAAAAAAATTTTTTTCATCAATCCCATACGTGTGGGGTATCTATGGATAGGTCTTCAAAAATGATATTGAGGTTTCTAATATCATTTTTTCTAAACTGAATAGTTTGCGCGAGAGACACTTCCAAAGTGGTAAAATGTGTGTGTGTGTGTGTCCCACTTCCACCGAAAATTGGTTTGAACGAGATCTATTAAGTACCTAGTTTTTTTAATACGTCATAAATCGTAAACCGCAATTTACCTTTCACTCACGTTTCACATAAAAAATACATTGTTTAAATTGTGTAATGTACGGAACCCTCGGTGCGCGAGTCCGACTCGCACTTGGCTGGTTTTTTAATAGATGAAACAATTATTGTGACAGTTACCTACTTTTGAACGCAAACTGTAGAGTGTAGATATATCATCTCTACTTGTAAAATAGAGTGGCATAAGTACACATCACATGTCATGTCAAATTAGACAGTTCAAAACATTGTATGCGAGTGATTAGTGGATTTCTAAGAAGTTCCCCTATACATGTAATGGAAAATGAATTGCATATCCCCCCACTACACATTCGTAGATATTATTTGGCTGGTAAATACTATTAAAAATCTAAATCCCTTTTGAATAATCCTACAATTAATTCCATTTGCTATTTATCTTAAATTCTCAGCTCTCGACAGTATGGCATTAAAATACTTCTTTTAGTTTCGATTCACAATTGTCTAAAGGTGTCCTAATTCAGTCAAAAAAACAACTGCAAATGTTTACCTTAGATACTTGGATTAATAACATAAAATTGTCTGATGTCATCAAAATAAATTTAGAAACCGTAACGCAAGCGAAAAGACTGTATGATAAAAACCAACTCAAAGCTGAATGCACTCAATATTTGGACGAAACATATGGGTCGCACTACAAAATATTTACTAGATGGTTCCAAGAATAAGGAAATATCGGGTGCTGCCTTTTATGACTCCCAATGCAAGGTATCGGCTAAGTTTAAAATGTCAGCCAATATCTCAATTATGCAGATCGAACTAGTTTATATTGCAGAAGCATTACCTTGGACTGAATCAGTGGATGGAAAAAAAAATTGTAATCCTGACAGATTCAAGGAGTGCCTTTCAGCACCTGGCTCGATGCACCTCGAATTATCGAGGAGCACCGATAGCCTATTCCATACTAAAAACAGTTCTAAAAATAAAACAATACGATAAATCGATTACCCTACAAAGGTGGCAGATATTTTAGCAAATGAGGCGGTTATAGCGACGGAATCCCGTTTAAATAGGTACCTACATTTATGGATTCAATTCACCTAGTCAAAAAACAATGTAGGCAAATGTGGAGTGAATACTTTGATTGTAGATCGGTAAATAAGGCATAAATAAAACGATCCAGCCACAAGTTCTAAGAGTGAGTCCATGGGTCGACGCGAACTAGTTTTAGCATTTAGACTACGTTCCGGACACATCCCATTAAAAAAAATTGCGTATCTAATGAAAAAGGTGCCGTCGCCAAACTGACGAATGTGACATTTTGGAGGATGCATACTTGATGCATACCATGTCATCATGGAGTGTATCCGAAACGAAAGTGAGAGAAAGGATATATGAACGTAACCTTATTTGAAGTTGGGGGTTGCAACCAAATTTTGGGGCACCCATTATCTGAGGATGCAAAATGTTTATATAAACTTGTTGCGCTTGGACTAAATAGAAGATATAGTTTGTCAAAGGACTGTCTCATTTCAAACATACAGAGAGAATCATACTATCTTTGTCTTACACTAGTACTAGCACCCAAAAGAAAAGGATGAGTATAGTTTTTTTTTGTTATTATTTACTGACAATTTGGTTTGACCAACTATAGTCACATTTTTGTACACGTACAGAACGACATCGTCACAAAAGTGACAAAGCTCTTTAAACAAGGATAAAAAAAAGTTGCAACAAGATGTTTCTACATAACTCAACGGTTTTGCGGAGTTCTGAGGTAACGAACTTAGTCCGTCAACCGAATTGAGAAGCTGCTCCGTTTTTGAAATCGGTTAAGTGTAGGTATGCCACGTTAAATAAATACCTATATATGTATACTTACCTAGGTACTCTGATACCTTTATTAAAATTACATATATATTCTTGATTTTATACGAATACAAGTTTTAATAAAATAGAATGTAGGTAGTAACGCAAAACAATATATCGATAATCAAGTTTTATACCACGGCAATATTACAAAAGACTAGAATAAATTATATTATGTTCTGTCCATCAAGAGGCGGCGGTGTGTTATTTATACACATTTTTTATGCCTCGTAGAGTTGTTTAATAGTGTTCCGGGTAGTGGGTTTAGTGCAACAGGTACCTAAGTACCAGGTACAACATTTTAATAGACAAAAAGCATTGTTTAGTGTTATGTAGTGTCCATTGTTTTTCACCACACCAGCTGGTAAAGGCTCTCTGGATTGTTCGAAAATTGACGAGAAAGTTGCATTTTATCCAGTATCCACAATGTGGGGCAAATTAATCAAATGCAAATTTTGAGTTGTTTCCTTATGTTGGCTGGTAGAATTGACTTTTGAATCATGATTTTGAATTTTGAAACACCTATTTAATAACATTTATTTTGAATTGATTTGCTTTGATATTTTACAGTTAGTATTTTCCTCGTGTTGGTGTGGTGAAAAATTATGTGTTTCACTCGGTGGCAAAATTTGTTTAACCCTCGTGCCGTGAAACCCTCGCAACGCTTAAGAATCTTTCGCTTTGCTCGGGTATTAAGAGAGATGGTTAAATAACAACTTTGCCCCCTTGTAAAACAAATAACTATTACTCAGCTTTATAAAAAAAAAACATCTATCTACGTAATACATTCCTGGCATTTAAATTTAATTTAATTTAAATTTTAATAAAGATATCTGAAACAAAGTGTGAGGTTAGGTTCCTAATTAGCGTTAAATTTTATTACGTGTTGTAACATTCACGGAATGCTTAATAATCCCAAACCGTGAAGTTAACAGGCATCTCTGTCATGTTTTACATGGTTTCTGAGCTTTGCCTAAAAGTGTTTTATATGATCATAAAAACCAGAAGTTGTTAAGTAAATGCACATAATATATAATGTTACAGAGAATGAATACATGCACAGGCGGGTAGTTGATCAACGACTATTTTGCGTTTTGGCGGTTAGCAAAGCTCCTCGCGTTATAAATGTATAGTGACTATATCACATTAAATAAATTCTACACTCTAGTCACGTCCCTTTAGAGCGTTTTCACATTGTCCGATCCGATATCGGATGAAGGATCCTACATCCGGGTAGTCAGGCCGCGAGGGCGCGCCCGGGCGGTCACGCACACTACAACAAGCATTATTGCCTACACATACACATACGCACACAATCAAATATTATCGGTCCGACAGCTGACGGGGGGCTCCGACATGGCTGAATTACTCGGAAGCGACTTTCCGATATCGGATGTCGGAAGGCGCCTATGACAAAAACAGCTGCAGGAGAGTGCTATTGGCATTAAGTTTGCCTTTTTCGCGTTATTTATCGTTTTTCCGTAATAATGATATATTAAATAAATACAGAGACCAAATATTTCTTACATTTTAGTACCTTCCGACATCCGATATCGGATCGGATAATGTAAAAACGCTCTTAGGGCCCTCCACGTGGGTAAATTTAACGACTCATTACAGCTAGGTTATTATTACTTATATTATAAAGTGTACCTATTTTAAAATTCATCAAAAGCAAAACGTGAGCGGTTACTTGACGATACCCTTAATGAGAATTCATAACATTGTTATCTGCTTGGCAAAACTTTTTAATAGAACCATACAACTAAGTGAGGCCACCGTTCCCAGGTAGCTACATTAGGTATTGTATTGTATATTGTATTGTATGCTCGTGCGCCTGCATGATTTTCGCTTTTTTGTCATAACGTGTAAACAGGGCGTTTCCGCGTTGGGCCGTGCGAATGCGAACCGAGGGTCGAGGGAACCAGCCGACCTATGGTAAATTTCTTTTGTTTTATAGTAGCATTTCTCTCCCATTCCCACCGCCACCGCGTGACTGCACTGCACCCGCATGCGTTAACGGATTCTAATGCGTTTTAATAAATAATTATCCAACCCTAAAAAAACGGTGCCGGCGCATCGCATCTAAAAATAATCGGCCAAGAGCATGTGGGGCCATGCTCAGTGTAGGGTTCCGTAGTTACCATTCTGTCAAAATAGACCAAACTGGGGCTATAAGTATCATTCAAGCAAGGGAGCATACCTTTGCAGCGCTTTGTACGTCTTTTTACTAAGACAAGAAGATTTTTTGCAATAACTCAAAAACGACTTGACTGATCATGTTCGCTATAGTTTTCATTGAAAGTATTTATTAAGCTTTAGTGTCAGGATTTTTTTCATATTTTTTGAATCCATAGTTCCAAAGTTAGAGGGGGTGGACACAATTTTCTTTCTTTCGGAGCGTTTATTTCCAAAAATATTAACTATTTAAAAAACTAGTTTTTGGAGACCCTTATTCGTTTTGAAAGACCTATCCAACGATACCCCACACTATTGGGACACAGCAAAAAAAAAAACAATTAAAAAATAGTTATTTGTTACACAAGGGTGCAAAGTTGTATTTTACCCGCGAGTGTTTTAACATAAATGAAGTAAAATACATTTGCACCCTAGTGTAACATAACACTGTTCCCTTCACTATAGCGAGGAAAGTGCAACATCCACAGGCGTTAGATCATCTTCATCACTGGAATCACTCATTTTTTTAGGGTTCCGTACCCAAAGAGTAAAAACGGTACTAAGACCGCTGTCCGTCTGTCCGTCTGTATGTCTGTCACCAGGCTGTATCTCATGAACCGTGGTAGCTAGACAGTTGAAATTTTCACAGATTTTCTGTTCCCGCTATAACAACAAATACTAAAAACCGGCCAATTGCGAGTCGGACTCGCGTTCCAAGGGTTCCGTACATTACACAATTTAAACAATGTATTATTTATGTGAAACATGCGTGAAATGTCTTTAAAAAACCCGTAGGGGTCGGATCAAAAACTAAGTAATTAAGTCCGACTCACGCTTGACTGCACATTTCTAATAGGTTTTCCTGTCATCTATAGGTAAAGATCTATTTTGTGTATTTTTTTCGAAATTTTAGACCCAGTAGTTTCGGAGATAAGGGGGGGGGGGGATGGTAATTTTTTGTCTATTTTCTTGAATAACTTCTTAACTGTTTATCGTAAAATTATAAAAAGTTTATATTTGAGATTCTCACAATGAGCTCTTTCATTTGGTATATTACACGATATAGTTTGAAATACTTTATTTTTGAATATTCTGAATTTACCCCCCAAAAGTGGCCCCCGTGTTTAAAATTAATTTGTTTACGTTACATGTCCGTCTTTAAGTCACAAACGTACATATGTATACCAAATTTCAACTTAATTGGTCCAGTAGTTTCGGAGAAAATAGGCCGTGACAGACAGACAGACAGACAGACGCACGAGTGATCCTATAAGGTTTCCGTTTTTTCCTTTTGTGTATTTAAGTTAATTTTTTGTTGACATTTGACAATGTTGACATTTCTGACGATGCGTTTTGAAATTGCATCGATTCAACTTGTGTGTTCAACATCAATATAAAAAACCCGGCCAAGTGCGAGTCGGACTCGCGCACTAAGGGTTCCGTACCATTACCGTAGGGGTCGGATCAAAAACTAAGTAATTAAGTTCGACTCACGCTTGCCTGCACATTTCTAATAGGTTTTCCGGTGATCTATAGGTAAATATCTATTTTTTGTATTTTTTTCAAAAATGTTCACCTAGTAGTTTTAATTTTTTGCCTATTTTCTTGAATAACTTCTAAACTGTTTATCTTAAAATTATAGAAAAATATACTTGAGATTCTCACAATGTGCTCTTTAATTTGATATGTAACACGATATAGTTTAACAAACTTTATTTTTTAATTTTCTCATTTACCCCCCCAAAAGTGGCCCCCGTGTTAAAAATTAATTTGTTTATGTCCATCTTTGGGTTACAAACTTACATATGTGTACCAAATTTCAACTTAATTGGTCCAGTAGTTTCGGAGAAAATACGCTGTGACAGACGGACAGACAGACAGACGCACGAGTGATCCTATAAGGGTTCCGTTTTTTGCTTTTGAGGTACGGAACCCTAAAAACTACTTACTAGATCTCGTTCAAACCAATTTTCGGTGAAAGTTTGCATGGTAATGTACCATATATATTTTTTTTTAGTTTTATCATTCTTATAGATTATCATTACACGTATGGGTTTGAAGAAAAATTTTTTTTTGAGTTTTCAGTTCTAAGTATGGGGAACCCCCAAAATTTATTGTTTTTTATATTCTAATTTGTGTGAAAATCGTAATGCGGTTCACAGAATACATCTACTTACCAAATTTCAACAGTATATTTATTTATTTATTTATTTAATCTTTATTGCACAAAAGAAAATACAAATGTACAAAAGGCGGACTTAATGCTACAAGGCATTCTCTACCAGTCAACCTTCGGGCAAAGCAGATAACTTGTAGGCGGTGCAACATCACGTTGTAATTACAAAACAAAGTAGGTATTTTACACAACTCATACAACTAAACAAATACAAGTAATATAAATAATACATAGGTATAATACATACATATATAATTAAAATATATATATATATATATATATATACATACATTTAAAGATACATATACATACACATACATAAGAAATCAGATGAAACTAGCAAAATAGAGCCGCTAAGAATTTGCCATTCTGCCAGCAAAGTACTCACTTAAAGCTTTTTTAAAAGCAAATCTATTTGGAGACTGTCTAATTTTAACAGGGAGACTGTTCCAAAGGCGAGCTACCTAAATGGAGAATGAATGGGACATGTAACCTGTACGGTGAGATGGTATAGATAGAGAAAGGTTGCCAGTAGAGCAAAGTTGACGGACACGAGAAACACCATAGTAGTTGAAGGAAGCTTTCAAATATTCGGGGGATCGAGGATCATTAACGACAGAAAAAAGGCTGCAAAACATGCGAATGTTGCGACGAACTCGTATAGGAAACCATCCAAGTTTAGATCGGAAAAAAGAAACATGGTCGTATTTACGGAGACAGAAAATAAACCGAATGCAATTATTTAGTAAGCGATCTAATTTGTTCAAGAGCTCTTCATTTAATTCCGGATAACACACATCCCCGTAGTCAATTATGGGCAAAATTAATGTCTGAGCTAATAATATTTTGGTTTTAACGGGTAAAAAGTGTTTGAGTCTGTTAAGGGCGTGTAGAGAACCCGTAGCTTTACGGCTTATTTCAGCCACCTGAGTCTTCCAACTCAGGGAGCTGTCTATATAAATAGATGCCCAAGTCTATTACACTCTGACTGTAGGGAATCGGAGTGCCATTGAAATATACGGGAGGTGTAAAATCGATTTTCGCAAGCTGACGTTCGCCGCCTATGACAATGGCCTGACACTTGGAAGGATTAACAAACAGACCGAACTTCTCAGACCAGCGCTGAATATGCAAGAGGTCCAGATTTAATTTGTTAACAGTAGCAGCAAGGTCAGTAACGCTACAATGATCATAAAGTTGCAGGTCGTCGGCGTAAAGATGGTACGAGCAGCGAAGGTCCGGAGTAAGATGGAAAATAACAATGGTGAAAGGATACCTCCTTGGGGAACGCCAGTGGCTAGGTCACACCATTACGACAAAGCGCGATCAACCCTTACCGCCTGCTGACGCCCGCAAAGATAGGACGAGAACCAATTTAAAGCACCCGGCGACACGTTAAAGTGCTCAAGAAGGGCGAGGAGAATTTGATGGTCGACAGTGTTAAAAGCGTTAGAAAAATCCACAAGAATAAGTACAGTGACCATTTGGTTCTCCATGCCACGTCTTATGTCCTCGGTCACCTTGAGCAGCGCAGTACAGGTGCTATGTCCCGGCCGAAAACCTGACTGAAAGGGGCTCAGAAGTTTGTGCGAGAAAATAAACTTTGACAACTGTTTGTGAGCTACCGCTTCAGCGATCTTCGACAGAAACGGGAGTATATAAATACAAATACAAATAATTTATTGAAAAAAGTATTGTACAGAGGTTCATCTTAAAGACTAAGAGTTGTTAGTAGAGGAAAGTGGTTTACGAATGCCTGAACTAGGAGTTCCTGTGTTTCAGGCAGCGAAGGACAAAATTAATCAATTTTTAATTATTCACTTAATTATAAATTAATAGTAGTACTTACACAATAGAAGTCTTATCGCCTTAACAAAATGGGTCTTAAGTATTAAATTTCAAAGTACACAATCATGTTACGACTATTAGTAGGTTCTCTGTATCATCGTACGTCATATTTTGAAGGGCGCGTCGTAGAGTATTCTTACAACAAGCATAGCTAAGTGGGTATAGGTCTAGTTTTACATTTAACCTGTTGTACAAAAATGGGCCCAAGAAGACAAAAAATCTAGATGAAAATACGTGTTTCCTTTGAACGGTTTGAATACCTATTATATCTTTGCGCCTTTTGTTTCTGTATTCAGGGTTGAAAGGAATTCTGGCGTGCTGCTTTAGTGTTGTGCTTAATATATATAATTGACGAACAGTTAGTACTTCCCATGATTTATAAAGGAGGTCAGTAGGGTATAAAAATGGGCGGGAAGTAGCTACCTTTAGTACCGCTCTCTGGGCTCTTTCTAGGGTTAGTAGGGTAGTTTTAGCTGTGCCACCCCAGGAACAAATGCAGTAGGTTAGTATTGATTGACATAGTGCAAAGTATACTTGCTTAATTAAATTTAGATCAGCAATCGAACGAAGTTTTTTGAATACAAATATTAACTTTCGGACTCTATTGCATAATGATTCAATGTGATTTTTGAAAGTGAGGCTTTCGTCAATCAAGACTCCCAAATACTTAATTTTGTCAGTAATAGCTAGAGATGGGCATGAACAGGGATTATTCGATTTTTCCTTACAGTTATGTGCGTAAAGTTTGAGGTTATGTGCGACCGGATCTGTTTTCCGCATGGAAAAACTTATTAAATTCGTTTTGTCAGAGTTCAGTGTTAGTAGATGACGTTTTAGCCAGTCAGTTACAACATTAAATCCGCGTTGTGCGAACTCGTAGACCTCGTTTGTTGACTTTGCGACGTTTGTATGGAGATGGGCCGGAAATTACTAACTAAGGAGGGGTTATTTGTTTTTGGCAAAGGTATGACGAAGGCCCTGCGCCAGAGAGCTGGAAATTCGCCGTTAGAAAGCGAGGTGTTAACGATATCAGTCAGTATAGGAAGCACGAAGTCAAAGACAGATACTATCATATACCGACTGATATCGTCGCAACCGACTGCCTTGGATTGAATAGACTTAATAATGACCTTAACCTCCGATTGGGTAGTGAGTGTAAAAGAGGAAGAGACTGTGTCAATTTTAGGTAAGGCCAAAATTTCAAAAAGTGTGTTAATTTTAGCATTGGCATAAACAGAGAGGGCAGATGAGAAATGCCTGTTGAGGTCAGAAAGGGAGAAAGAGGTACCATCAAATTGACTTACAGGCTTGCCCAGACCTAAAGACTTCAAAAACTTTCAGACATCAGCCGTAGAAGATGAGGTTACATTTTGATGGATAAACCGCTGCTTCGCTGAACGCACCATCTGATTACACCTGTTGCGGGCAGCTTTAAAGAGCGACCAGTTTTCATCTGTGCGATCACGCTTAAAACGTCTAAAGGCTCGGTCTCTTTTACGCATGGCCAAGCGCACACCCTCGGTAATCCACGGCGCCGGAGGCCGCCTGACTCGAACCCTGTGTAACGGTGCATGCTTATCAAATATTTTTAGTATTGCTGCATTAAACAGAGACAATTTTGATTCAGTAGTAGGAGCTGTCATCACAGGAGACCAGTCAATTGCCGCAGCGTCGCGGAGCAAAGCGTCAGTGTCAATTTTAGCGAAACTAAGTAGGTATATTATGGCAGGTTTACACTTGCCCGGTTTGATATTGTAACTCGCGAATACCAAGTCATGGTGAGAGAAACCGGGCGCAAGAAACTGACCATGCTTTATGACATTGCTAGGGGAAGAAGTGAGCATCACATCCAGCCAAGTGTCAGAAAAAGCCGTATGATTAGTGGGATTTAAGGGCAAAAAAGAGAGCTTAACAGAATTAATTAAAAATTGTAATTTACGACTTTGTGGAGTGTCCTTGCAGAGATCTGTGTTTAGGTCACCCATAATGAGATGATGTGTGTAATCCGTGCTCAAAGATTCTAAAACTCGTATAGTTCTTATAGTTTCAGAAAAAAAGTGGCTGTGACATACGGACGGACAGACAGACAGACAGACCGACAGACATGACGAATCCATAAGGGTTCCGTTTTTTGCCATTTGGCTACGGCTACGGAACCCTAACAAATGTTTCTTATGGAATTTTAAGGTAATAACTTAAAATCGTTAAATAAAGCTAAATTTGGTACTTTTTAATAAATTCTCAAACCATTTATTTTATGATAATTAATATCGAACGAACCATTATTATGAGCGTTTTACATTTTGTTATCTGTCAAAGGCAACTTAAACAGCAACCAAGGACAAATTACTTTTCCCACTAGTAGATAAAATACGTTTTTACCCGCTTGTTTTAAAGGATATAAGACGGCTTTCCGAGCTAGTGAGGGGAAAATTATTATGTATGGGAGGAACCCTAAAATTTTTTTTATATAGTTTTTATTTTACCTTTCTGTCGCAAAGCATGAGTTATGTATTCATGCTAAATTGCAGCTTTCTATCACTAACTATCACGAAGCAAAGCCTCGGACAGACAAACAGACATGGCGAAACTATACATATAAGGGTTTCTAGGTGACTACGAAACCCTAAAAACAGAAGCCTATTTCAGACGCGCCCATTTGTCTGTGGGATCGTGATGGGTAAGTATATATACTTAATTAAGAGGGTAGTCCGACATTTTATATTAATTTATGCTACTGAATGCGTATAAATACATATGTAACTCTAACTTAAAGTAATAACATATACTAATCTATGACTCTAACCTCTGTCAGTCACCAAACAATATTTATTGCAATTCGACTCAACACCCAGATCAGAACCTGGAAGAAGTCAACGAGACAAATACATTTTATGTCCATATTTTATTATTCAAGAATAAATGACAAGTTATAAAGAATTAAACAATAAACTACAAAACTAACTAAAATATTCAAAAAGACCTCCGCGAGCTGTACCGGGTGCAAAGGTGCCCATCACACTTGCCGCGTTACCACGTTGGATAGCGATGGCCAACCTTTGCACTAGGTACGAACCCGCGCGAGCATCAGAGGTCCTCTCCCTAATCCTATGTCCCACCTCCCTAATAAACGATATGGCGTCAGACCCCCAACACCCCGTTGTCTCGAAGGCGAGGGGTACAAAATAATAATAATCATTTTATGTATATATATTTAAATAAATACAATAAGTACTTAGGCATAATTTTAAATTACATATAAGATTGAATGAATTATAGGACTTGAGAACTTCAATCTTAAAAACTGTAATAGATGTCATATATTAAAGAAAAAGTGACGAAGCCCTTTAGTGGTGAAGGCCGGATTCGAACCGGCGTCTTTAGCTATCGCGGCTAACGCCATGAACCCCTAGGCCACCTCGCCTAATAAACATAATTTGATTTGTTGCCAAACTTGTTCAACTTCAATCTTCTCAAAATTGATTAAAACAGGAGCACTGTAAGAAGACAAAGTATATTCTTTTAAATTAAACAAATTTTCTAAATCGGTTCAGAAAATAAGTCGGGAGATCGGAGGGCACTAAAAAACATTCAACCGAGGAACCTCCTTTTCTTTAAAGTCAATTAAAAAACGCGAGCAGTATTACGCCGCTACATTGCCGTACAACATCACGACTTAACGACTTTATTTTGAAAATATGGCATGGCTACGAGAAAATTCTGCAATACAACGGCAGTAGGTAGTTGATTGTCGCCAATTAGTTGTAGCAAGTTGTAGGTAATAACGACCCAGCGCCGCGGTCGGGTAACGCTGCGCTGTTGTAATTTGTGCCCGAACAGCCGCGCTGGATTGTGATTATGTGTGAAAACTATCGAGGCCGGGCCTTTACCAACGACCACAGGTTTTATTTTGATGACCATTGAGTACGTCCGATTACGATTTACTAACTGACTCAACATATAGGTAGTTTATTTGTATTAATTTTTAGTGTAGGTAGATAAAGTGTGTTGTATATATACCTATTCAGACATTGTAGCATTATTGTAGTGTAATTGCAGAAATCGGTAGGTGAGGCTTATTTTATTTTTAACCGACTTCCAAAAAGGAGGAGGTTATCAATTCGACCGTATTTTTTTTTGTATGTATGTTACCTCATAACTCCGTCATTGGTGAACCGATTTAGAAAATTGTTTTTTTTTTGTTTGAATGTGTAGTCCCAAGTTGGTCCCGTTTTTGTCAAAACTCAGTTCTGATGATGGGCTCGAATTTTATAGGCATACATATAGTGATTTTTGTATTTTCATTAATAAATCAAGTATTTACGTTCAGAAAAAGTGACATTTAATGAAGTGGAACTGCTGATGATAATCAAAACGAAACTCTTTAACGATGCATAGTTCACTTTGACGATTTGTCCTCTTCGTTATGTTTACTAAGCCAGTAAGATATATAAAGACATTTTTATCAAGGTTTAGTCTGATGATTGATTCCATTGGGGATTGAGGGAACTCCTCAAATATTATAAGCATACATACAGCGATTTTTGTATTTTAATTGAAACAATTAAAAAGTGCCATTTGATAAAGTGGAACTGCTGATGAAGACCAGCGGGCTTAGCACGGTAGCATTTTTATCGCCTGTCACCATGCCTGTCACGTTCTAACAAATAGGTAAGTGCGAAAGTGACAGGCATAGTGACAGGTGATAAAAATGCAACCATGCTGATACAGCTGAACGGAACTCTTTAATGATGCATAGTTCGCTTTAGCGATTTGTCCTCTTCGTTAAGTTTACTAAGCCAGTAAGATTTGTAAAGAACATTTTTATGAAGGTTTAGTCTGATGATGGATTCCATGAGGGATTGAGGGAACTCCTGAAATATTATAAGCATACATACAGCGATTTTTGTATTTTTATCAATAAACTAAGCATTAAGAATTAAATAGTGCCATTTGACAAAGTGGACATGAAAAAATTTGAACTAAAAAGTAGAAAATAAAACCTTTAAAAAAAAAGAAAAACCGACTTCAAAAAGGATAAAATAAAATAATATTATTCCTTTTCTATGCGCTAGCAACTGATACGTTTGAAGTCGGTGCCAAGCCAATAAGTGATATGTATATTTATGCCTAATATTTGAGGAGTTTCAATACTCATTATATACTGGTTCTTTCTTTCTTAACAAACTACACCAGGGTTGGCATTCGATTTGACGGTGACGATGCTTTTAAAATTTGGCTTGGCACCGATTTCAAACGTATCAGTTGCTAGCGCATAGAAAAGGAATAACGTCAACTCGGCGAAGATCGTCTGACGGCGAAGGCCGTATAGCAAGAATTACAGCAAATTCTGCACAGCTACGAGGAAGTGTTTTTAAGATCGATGCAGGTAAGTCTATTCTTTATTAATGTATTTATATGAATATTATATTACAATCACGTTAAACTCGGTATTTCACGAAGATATTTCTGGTGGAAATAAACTAACCTCAAAATGTAGTAGTAGCGAAGTCCGTCAAAAGTTTGGAGGCTGATATCTTCATATGCCGATCTTCACCGTTTTCAGAAGTTGCCAACTTTTTCTGTACCTTATACCTTATACCTTCCACCACTCTTCTCTTTCCGAACAAACTATATAATATTTGTTACTTTTTGTGGTATTCTTGGCCTCAATTTTTAATAATATACTTAAATTAATACTTGTATAATATTTTACTTAAGAATATATTGATCTCAATGTTTGATCTCATTGTTTTATTAATACTTACCTGCGTGTTTTCTACCCCTGCATGGCGATGTATGTCGGTCTTACCCGACAAACGAAACTTTGCATGAAATTAGCCATAATAAACCCTATTCTTGAGATATTAGAGGCTACATTCAGTTGTTATTGTAGTACACTCGTACAAAAATCTATAATTACGTAGGTCGCCTATGTGTAGGTAAATTCGCCATTAGACGATCTTAGCCGACATTGGCGCTGAGTTCGTCCATTGCGACGTGTTTTAAAAACGAGTGTTTATTTCACTATCCGATGCCTTATATGAGAATTTGGCAAGTTTAATTAGAAACCAACGAAATATTTTATCAACTAGTTTCAGAAAATTTTATTTCAGGTAACAGGATAGCTAAAATTTGTCAAGTATCTTCTTTTTAAATAAAGTATGCCGAGTTGACCTTAATATTATTTTATTTTATCCTTTTTGAAGTAGGTTTTTCTTTTTTTTAATTAACATTTAATGTTCTGATGTGATGAACTATATAGTTTCTGAATAATATTCAGAATCTAGTCCATCTAGCGAACATGTGATGGTGAAGATATACATATACTTACCTAGACTATTGAATTGTAGTAAATAGCTATAAGACCTCAGTTCGTTAGGTAGAAAAAAAAAAACATATCCTAGATGAATTGGTATTTATTTACTGTATCTATGCCGTTAGAATACTCCGTCACAACAGATACTGTGTAACTCAAATAATAAGTTGTTTGTTGAATTATTTGTTCTTATTACAATAAATAATTTAGCTGATTCAACCTAAGCCTTAGAATCCCAATTGATTTCCTCAGAGCTATCCACTATAGCTACTACGTTATTATAGCTACTACACATACGATACGAGACTACGAGTGTCTGGTGTCAGATGTACATGATGTTGACATTACAGTGAGTGTTAGCAACATTCAATTTAAATAATTTATAATGGGGTTTAATTGATTTCCTCAGAGCTATCCACTATAGCTACTACGTTATTATAGCTACTACACATACGAGACAACGAGTGTCTGGTGTCAGATGTACATGATGTTGACATTACAGTGAGTGCTAGCAACATTCAATTTAAATAATTTATAATGGGGTTTAATTTATTTCCTCAGAGCTATCCACTATAGCTACTACGTTATTATAGCTACTACACATACGAGACAACGAGTGTCTGGTGTCAGATGTACATGATGTTGACATTACAGTGAGTGTTAGCAACATTCAATTTAAATAATTTATAATGGGGTTTAATTGATTTCCTCAGAGCTATCCACTATAGCTAATACGTTATTATAGCTACTACACATACGAGACAACGAGTGTCTGGTGTCAGATGTACATGATGTTGACATTACAATGAGTGTTAGCAACATTCAATTTAAATAATTTATAATGGGGTTTAATTGATTTCCTCAGAGCTATCCACTATAGCTACTACGTTATTATAGCTACTACACATACGAGACAACGAGTGTCTGGTGTCAAATGTACATGATGTTGACATTACAGTGAGTGTTAGCAACATTCAATTTAAATAATTTATAATGGGGTTTAATTGATTTCCTCAGAGCTATCCACTATATATAGCTAATACGTTATTATAGCTACTACACATACGAGACAACGAGTGTCTGGTGTCAGATGTACATGATGTTGACATTACAGTGAGTGTTAGCAACATTGAATTTAAATAATTTATAATGGGGTTTAATTGATTTCCTCAGAGCTATCCACTATAGCTACTACGTTATTATAGCTACTACACATACGATGCAAGACTACGAGTCTCTGGTGTCAGATGTACATGATGTTGACATTACAGTGAGTGTTAGCAACATTCAATTTAAATAATTTATAATGGGGTTTAATTGATTTCCTCAGAGCTATCCACTATAGCTACTACGTTATTATAGCTACTACACATACTATATGAGACTACGAGTGTCTGATGTCAGATGTATATGATGTTGACATTACAGTGAGTGTTAGCAACATTCAATTTAAATAATTTATAATGGGGTTTAATTGATTTCCTCAGAGCTATCCACTATAGCTACTACGTTATTATAGCTACTACACATACTATATGAGACTACGAGTGTCTGGTGTCAGATGTATATGATGTTGACATTACAGTGAGTGTTAGCAACATTCAATTTAAATAATTTATAATAGGGTTTAATTGATTTCCTCAGAGTTATCCACTATAGCTACTACGTTATTATAGCTACTACACATACTATACGAGACTACGAGTGTCTGGTGTCAGATGTACATGATGTTGACATTACAGTGAGTGTTAGCAACATTCAATTTAAATAATTTATAATAGGGTTTAATTGATTTCCTCAGAGCTATCCACTATAGCTACTACGTTATTATAGCTACTACACATACGATACGAGACTACGAGTGTCTGGTGTCAGATGTACATGATGTTGACATTACAGTGAGTGTTAGCAACATTCAATTTAAATAATTTATAATAGGGTTTAATTGATTTCCTCAGAGCTATCCACTATAGCTACTACGTTATTATAGCTACTACACATACGATACGAGACTACGAGTGTCTGGTGTCAGATGTACATGATGTTGACATTACAGTGAGTGTTAGCAACATTCAATTTAAATAATTTATAATGGGGTTTAATTTATAATAAATTTAATTTTGTAATATGATAATTTAATTTAATTATTTTACATTATATCTAGTGTTTGTATATTGTTGTATTTATGTTAGTTTATATATTAATAAAAGTTCAGCAAACTATCAATATTGACACATTTGTTTGAGTTTATGTATATTTGCGGCTTTATAGAAATTGTAATATGTAGAATGGCATTAGTTTATATAAACAAATAAATCTGATATCACACTAATATAATAATTTATTGATCATATAACCACCAATGTAGGTACAGTGAGCTGCAGAGATAACTGCCCCTCCTGCAAAAACGTTTATGTACGTAAACGTTATCTCTGCAACTTATGTACATCAAATAATGTTACCTAAAACTTTCTAATCTAATTCATTTTTACCACACCAGCTCGTAAAGGCTTTCCTGATTGTAGTATTTTCCTCGGGCTGATGTGGTGCAAAATTGTGCGTTTCACTGGGTGGCAAAATTAGTTTAACCCTCGTGTGTTGAAACCCTCGTAACGATCAACATTCCACTTTTCGCTCGTGGTAAAATTTGGATACTTTGGCTTGCTCGGGTATCAATATTAGCACGAGCGGTTAAACAACAATTTTGCCCCCAAGTAAAACTATAGTATGTACGACATTGTGCAACAAGGGGGGTAGGGGGGGGGGGGGGGTAGTTAACATTTTGCAAACGAGGTCTATAGATTTACGACAGCCGCATCCTGGAGTGAATTAAATACTTGCGTTTGCAATATTTTTACCCCCGGAGTTACACATAATGTTTTTCATCACACTTGCAAAAAAAACTTAATTTTAAGTGAAATAATTCTTAAATGCGGTGATTGCGGTGACATTTCAAACATTCGTCCGCCATATTGTAATTTTATTGACCGATTAGGCGATTAGGAAGGCATTTACCCGTCCGGCATTCAACCAGGATTGAAAATTGTGTAAAAATACTTTAAACGACTATTAAATTAATCTAATTAAACATTTTTAAACATAAACAAAACAATTAAATTATAAACATTAGTATTTTTAAAGTAAAACTCATTTTATACCTTGACTTATAAAAAGTAACTATTTTACTTCGAACCTACTTGGTTCGTAAGAGTTAGTGATGTAATAAAATAAAATAAAATAAAACATAACTCCCGTGGGAGTAAAATGGACTTTAGCTCCCGCTGCGCTGGCGTGAAATGATACGCTTACTGCCCGAGTGTGATGAAAATAACTATTAACGCATGTTTTAATCCCGGCGCCCAGCATTATCCGTTAGGAGTATAAAGTAAAATGGGTATTGTTATTGTATACCTACTCAATTACTCTCAGTCCTGGTGTTACACATTGACCAGCGATAACAGCCTTCCAAAAGCATTTCGATAACACCACCTACGATACGAGGTTAACATTGCTATGTATAATCAGGTGTTCTACTTTCATGTAGGTATTCCTTTCTAATTGAGATCAGTGAGGCAGATAGTTTCAAGACTAATATTTGCTAATCCAAAGTGGGGGGTAGTTTATAAAAAATCCATATCAACCCACCTCAGTATAGTAAGTTTACCCATAGATTTATGTCAGTCACTGCTATTACCTATATTCTATTGTATGTAATTTAGGGGCATTCCTTGCTTGTCTAAATTCTGATAAGGTACAATATTTCTAAGGAGAACAAGGACGAGTAACGTATGCGGAGTGAAATGTGGACAAAATTCAATGTATTAAATAAAAACAACATGGTTATTTTTCATAAATTTTCATGTATTTAAATAATAATGTATTTAACAAAGTTAAATGCAAGATAAAGTTTACTCAAATGCGTGATTTCTAAATTACCGGAAGTTTTGGTACTTTAAAGTCATCGGTCTTTAAAGGATTTTTCTTAGGAAACATCATATGCTCGACATATTTCACATTCTCGTAAGTTGGACCATTGGTGTTCTCAAAATAATAGTTACCTTGCCATAAATTTCCATTTTAAGTGACATAATAATGTGATTAGTCCACCATAAGTCCCATTACGCAAAAGCAGCTGTTTTTGTACATTTTTGTCGGTAAGGCGTACCCAAATTTTCAGTAATTTTTTTTATTTTTGGAGACGTGACCTTAACTTTTCTTGATTTTTTGCCGATGCTCATATCTTCAAGATATTTTTAAACAGTTTTACTGCCACATTTGAATAATCGCATGACCTCTGTAAGATTTTGTTACTCAGCGGGCCGTTATTTTCTTCAATCGATCTCTCCCAGGAAACTGGCTAATGCTGGAATGTTTACCTGGCCCAGACTTTCTAGCGGTAGTTTTTTTTAAGAAAAAGGATGTAAAAATATTATAAACATACCTAACCTCTAACCCGCTTCCACAAAATGTTCCACGATCTTCGCTTTCGGCCGTAGGTAAATAGTACTGGAGAAATTACATACAGTTTCGGGATGGTGTTCTTCTAGATTGACCACAATTTCAAGAGAAAGAATCCAATGCCCATGAAACTTACCGGATTAATTGACAGATATATGTATATTTAGATTTTAAATTGGCAGTAAGATGAGTGAAGTCAAAATATTCTTTATTGAAATAAGCCTAGCAACAAGCACTTTTAAATTTTCAAGTTTCACAAATATTACCTTAATCTAAATATCAGAGCAATTTATTGATGCAGTTATTACCTATTGTTCTTAAAACATTGAATTATTATAGATATGTCAAACCTAATATAAGAATTTCACAAAAGGATCGTCAAACACCAAAATTGTATAAAAAATACTAGTCTAGAAACTCTAGAATAAAAATCTAAATGTCAAAAATAAATACGGATTACCTAATATTGGTATTCATTGAATTATCAATTTCATCATTATTAACATGTTTCTTGTCTACATAAACGACTTGGCAGACAAGCTAGTCCAAGACGGACATATAATTTTGTATGCGGACGATACTGTAGTTTTGTTCGTTGGTCAGAACTGGGAAACGGCCTTTGACGCTGCTGAGAGGGGCCTTTACAGGATCAGTTTGTGGCTGAAAGATAATCTACTTACGCTAAACAAAGAAAAATGTAACTACATATGCTTCTCAAAAAATTCTAGAACACAACCTCAAAAAAATCTTAACCTAAAAATTCACGGATGTAACTATTCAAATAACACTACTTGCCACTGCACACCTCTAAATAAAGTAGCATCTACGAAATACCTAGGGATCATCATCGATCAACGACTATCTTGGCACGAACATATAGAATACATAACTGCCCGCATAAGAAAACTAGTATGGTTATTTAAAATCTTAAGACATGTAGCCGATACAACTCTTTTACAACAAATATATACAACGCTAGCGCAATCTATAATGTCGTACTGCATACCAGTTTGGGGAGCCGCAGACAAAACTAAATACCTGGAAGTAGAGAGAGGGCAGAGGTACTTACTAAAAACTATGTACTTCAAGCCTCGAAGATACCCCACTACAGAACTGTACGCACACTGTAAGGCACTTAGTATGCGTAAATTGTACATAACCTCTGCGACCTTAAAACTCCACAGCTCTACACCGCTTAATCTCAATTTACTAACCCAAAGAAGGAATCACAGAGTTGTACCTGAGACCAGATGTAAATCAGCCTTTGCAAGGAGGCAATACGAGGTTCAATCTGCAGTCATATATAACATGATAAATAAGGAACTTAATATACACTCGCTAAATAACTATGAATGTAAAAAAGCAATAATTAAATGGTTAAGTGCTCTTGACTATAAAGCTACTGAAGATATAATTCGTAAATAAAAGCTTAAAATAAAACGACACACACACACACACACACACACACACACACACACACACACACACGCGCGCGCGCGCGCATGCACTCACACGATGATTAAAATAGATATGTAAGAATAATTTTAGCTATGTAAATATGTAAAATTAATAAATGTAAATGTAGTCGTTAATTTGGCAAACTAGTTAATTCATTATAAATTTATAATGTTAATGTTAACTTTATTTACTTCTCTTAGTATAGATTTAAAAAAAAAATGTAATTCTGGAAGAGCGCGGTCTCCTGATACAGGTACTTCATACCTAATAGGAGGACTCGACCACTATGTATTTACCAACTAAGATTGAAATGAAATAAATTATTATCTTATCTTATCTTATTATCTTATTAACATAATAATAAATAATTAATTATTTTCAATCACACTTAATCCCACGGTGTTTCATCATTCATGTAGTCTTGTGTGCTATAATAGGCTTTAGAGATAAGCTTACGTTTTACATATTTTTTAAATTTATTAACAGACAATTCAGTGATGATATTTGGAAGTTTATTATAAAATCTTACACAATTACCCATGAATGATTTTTTAATTTTATCGAGCCGAGCCACTGCGAGCTTATTTCTAGTATTAATCTTATGTATGTCAGTTTTTTTCTTAAAACTGGCAATGTTTTTATGTACATACAGAATATTCTTATAATAGTATTTTATACAATCGTGATATAATAGAGAGCTTTTCAGTCGAGTACCGTGTTTAAGCAACGAAGCTTGCTGAGTTGCTTAAGTTAAGGTACGAGATTGAAAAGCTTGATTATATCACTATTGTATACAATACTTTTTCTACGAGACAAAAAATAATACTTTCAACTAGTAGAATCATATAGGTAAACAAACCAAAAGTATACAGCTAAGATACGCGAGCTGCCGCAGCCCGCGATACCTTCATACAGTTCATACCGATGCCCCGGCCGCCGGGCCCGGCGCCCCCGGCGGGTTGGTCAAAGACACCTCTTCGTAACTCATGAGGCCCTGGTACCTGCTCCGCGCTAAATTCAATTTTAAGACAGTTTTTTCTCGATTTTGGCCACCGTAGCCTATAGAGACTAACAAGCAACGCTAAGCAGTTTTCGTAGGGTATGGATGTTGCTATATGAAGGGTGTCACATGCGCGTTTCTGACTTATGAAGAAATTGTTTCTACTACAACATAAAATAAAATGTTTTTGTTGGCCAATCAATCACAAAGCAGATGCATTGAATCGAGTCTCCTCGAAATGTATGAAGTTCTATTTTCAAAAATTTTATAATTGACTAAATCGTATCGATAAAATTCTTATGCTCGAGTCGGATGTGCCATAGACTATCCAACGTTGAAAAGAGTAAGGTTGTAGTGTTGCATGTGAAGTTGTAATACACAGATTATACTCGACGAGTAGAAAAATATATTAACAGTACACTGTCATTATGTCAAATTCTTTAAATTTATCTCTAAGTGAGTCTCTATAGTTCATTTTATATATTGCTCGAATAGCCCTCTTCTGCAGAACAAAAATGGTATTTATCTCTGAAGCACCACCCCACAGTAAAATACCATATGACATAACGCTATGGAAGTAACTAAAATATACTAATCGAGCTGTTTTCACATCAGCTAACTGACGGATTTTGCTCACTGCAAAAGCTGCAGAACTCAATCTATTCGAAATAGTAGCAATATGGGGACACCACTGGAGTTTAGAATCTAGTTAGCTAGTTAGTTAGTAAAAATTGTACTATCAACTAATTCCAAATCCTCATTTGACAAATGCCACTTGTTTGCACATGCCTTACGTTACTACTACTAGTGACAAACATAATACATTTAGTCTTTTTCTTATATAATTTCAGATAATTTTTTTGTTTACTTTTTACATGTTCAAAACTTTGTCCAGATTTCACTCCGTATACGTTACATATGTATAGGTAATTTACGTACATAACTTTTATTTCTTGTAACAAGCATACAAGCGTTCCTAAAGATTTTGGCGGTAACCCCTTAACGGCGAAATGAAAATATTCAAGCATCTTGACTAGGTACTTAGATTTTCTGCGTTCGTTCGGCGTCAGTAAATCAAAGAATTTCAAGAGCCGCCCAGCAATAGTGTAACGCCTTCACCCCGAAGGGCGACCGCGCGGAGTCAGACCTACCATCTCGGATCCTGTTTACACGTATACGAATCCAATTTTCTTTGAAGGCGGTCTGCAATCTACAATCATTATTTTTGTAAAGACAAATCCATTTCTGCGGTACGTGACTGTGAGGTAATGAGAGCTAATGGCGGCGGAGCTGTCATTACCCGGGCCGGTCATTGCGCGCAGCGCGCACGGCGAACCCGAGCCTGCCTGCATCATACGAGTACCCGTACCTATAGGTCGCAGAAAGACACTGAGCATGTAAGTACTTTAAGCCTGATTTTATTCACAACCAACCGCCTATTTTTTATTGACCTTGGTCAAGAGTCATAGCAATGGAAAAAATTTTTTGAAGCATATAGTTTTTATGCAATGACGCGTCCTAGCAATATATCAATTGAGCCAGGAACAATATTAGCGGACACGGCTGTGGAATGAGCTCCCTGCCGAGGTTTTCCCGAGGGGCTACAGTATGGGGTTCTTCAAAAAAGGAGTGTACAGGTTTTTAAAGGGTCGGCAACGCGCGTGTAATATCTCCGGTGTTGCAGGCGTCCATAGGCTTATCAGGCGATCAGGCGGGCCGTATGCTTGATTGCCACCGACGTGGTATAAAAAAAAAACGGTGTTCGCCAATATCTGAACACGCCTCTATTTCCAAAGCGTTAGAAGAAGGCTTGATGTTGCAACACTCTTGAATTGTCTTCTAAATGGAGATTGTATATCTATTTCCACCCACTTGACCACGGAATAAAGAAATACCTACTCGTGGACAAATTTAGAGTAAAAGGTATAATTGCTGGCCAGCACCTAAGACATTTAAAAATTAGTAAGTAATTAATTAGAAAGGATATTTAAAGATTAGTAATTAAACCTTTTTTTTTTGCGTTCCTCTAAATTTGTCCATGAGTGTATGTATTCGAAGAACGGGTTTGAATGTTTCTTCTAACTTCGGCTTCAGTATCCTTGTTTTTCTATTTAATATTAATTTAATTTAATTCATTTTCCAAATTTCCAAAAACCTAGGTCCCGAGACCCAGTTGCAGTTGTTGTTTCAGGGGAGAGCAATTGTCCCTGTTGCTAGAATTTCCTTCTAGTGCACTGCCTTATGGGAATATAGTTCAGATCCGGAAACCGCCACCAACTTTTAGTATGTTGTTGGGCATGGTATTGGATCTCTAAAACTGCCGGGAGACAGCGACGCCAGCCATCTACTTCAGCGGATTTTTTTTTCATCATTTTGATTTCTTTTTAAATTGCTCTTAAAATATTGTATATTTTGGTACATAGTGTAGAAATGAAATATAGAATATTTAATTGGCTTTCGTTTAATACACCACACGTGTATGTGCAATGCATAGTTTGGGTACAATATGCAATATTCGCAACGAGGCGGGAGTCATTTTGATGACGTCATTACGCTGAAGTAGATGGCCGGCGCCGCTGTCTCCCGGCAGTTTTGGAGACCCCGTACCATGCCCAACAACATACTAAAAGTTGGTGGCGGTTTCCGGATCTGAACTATCTCTTCGGCCGTTTCCCATAAGGCATAGTACTATTCTATTGATGTTAACTGTCTATGCTTTGTCCTTTTATACATATATGAACGGACTATAGGATGCCGGTTGGGTTTTCAGATGGCTCAAACCGAAGTGCCATGCGATTACTTACCCTGCTTAGAGTTAAACACATTACATAGAACTTACTACTATAAATAATCTTTCTGACGTGTTTCGAACACGATCCGTATTTCGATGACCCGCAGCAGCGAGGAAAAACTAGCCTAAGCTTATTATTTGGCATTCATTTAGATCTCAATTAAGTGTGTGGTCGCTGAAGTTAACGTTTGATGTTAATTTTGACATATTTTTATGTTTTGATGGGACTTTCTTATTTTCGCTCTGAGAGACAAAAGGTTACTGATGAATCTTCTTTAGTAAAACACCATTAAGAAGTTTCTTACAGCCAAAATTTGAGTTTTCTTTTTGGAAGCTGCCAGCTCCAGGCTCAACTCGTATTGCAATACAGGGGGGACTGCCAGCGGTCCCGTAGAGAAATGAAAAATGCGGCATGCCGCGGGGGGATAGTCTGTGCTGCGGAAAGAGAAGAGGCGTGGAATGTATGTATGTATGGGACCCAATACATTCCACGACTCTTCTCTTTTCGCACAGACTAGCCTATTTTAGTGTATTCGTAGAGCTTTTTTAAACATGTACTTATTAAAATGTATTGGCACCCAATACAAGTACATTCTCTATCTTAGTATATCAGCCATTCTGAAGGCATTTAGCGCACGTATCTCGCTCTAGCAGTCTAAACGAGAATTAAAGTGACTGAAATACCTTTAAAAGCCGTTGTCCTTAATTTTTAATCGAACAAGCGTTAAAGGCCTAATGGTTGACGTATTCAATTGAACGGATTAATTGGTCGACACAGAGTGGAGTACGTACCTACAAGCACATGTAGTACGTAATTGTGTGTAAACACTTGTTAACTGACTGCATGCGTACCTACGTATTAGTGCAACGTAATACCCAAGTGCATGATTTACACTTACAACATGAATTGGATGCTTCATTTGAGTGCAATATGATGGAGTAATGTGATCTTGAATATAAAATTATTGGAAATTTGGAGAGCACAAGAAGAACACGTTACAATATCAATGGTTAATGAAGAAGAGAGATCTGTAATGTTACAAATTTTGAATATGAATAGAGTTAATTATTTTTAACAATTAGCTACCGATATTTTTACAGCTGATAGTACTCGGCTCCGGGAGTATATTTAAGTATGACACATGATGGATGATGTTATGATGGATTTTTGGAGAAAATTGGAAAACAAATTTGCTACCTAAAAACACCCTGTTAATAGATAATTAAATTAGACCTCATTGAACAGATTCTAGAACCTCTTTTACCTAACACTTAACTGGTTGATAAACTTGACGTTGATACCTAAATCAAATGTGATCAAATGACATGTTGACAATGGCATTTAAGACAAACAATGGGGTTGGCCGGTCGAAATATTTAGCAGATGGCGCCAGCATAGCTTGCCCTGTCAATCCCTAGAATTGTGTCAAATGTGATCAAATGACATGTTGACAATGGCATTTAAGAAAACAATGGGGTTGGCCGGTCGAAATATTTAGTAGATGGCGCCAGCATAGCTTGCCCTGTCAATCCCTAGAATTGTGTCTAATGTGATCAAATGACATGTTGACAATGGCATTTAAGACAAACAATGGGGTTGGCCGGTCGAAATATTTAGCAGATGGCGCCAGCATAGCTTGCCCTGTCAATCCCTAGAATTGTGTCAAATCTTTGTTTTTTTAATGCCCCTGGATGCCAGCCCTTTAAGCCAAATCTCATAAAAAACGGGGCAAGCTATGATGGCGCCATCTCTGCAAATTACCTTTGACAGTTGCCAACCCCATTTTTAACCAAACGGGTACTTATTGTCGGTTAAGATGACGATAAAGTTTCAATATTCAATCAACTGTGGTATATTTTAGTTCAAACCGTCACAACTGTTGACATGACAGAAAGTGTTAAGCATCTTGTCAGTTAAATGCAGATGATGATTATTTTTAGATATAATTACAATTTACTTATTTATTTTGTTCATTTAGAATCATTTATTCATCAATTGTGCATTACAGGTAATAGACCGCGAGCCAGGCGAAAATTTCGTCAATCATCGCCTTCCTCGCGAAAACTCGTATAGTGGTTAACGGCTATTTAAGATGCACCCTAGTGGAAGTCAGCTGCCGCTCCGTTGGTGGGTTGAGGAATGGCAGCCACCGAAACACGTAAAAAAAAAAATGTTTTTAGTCATCGCCTTCCTCTTGATACTTTGTCAGATGGTAGTTTAGGTGCTATTGATAGTAAAACCAATCGTCAGCCGGTTGTATCGCGGTGGAAACATCGTCAGCTGGTCACATGAACTTGTAAAAAAAAAAAATGTTTTTAGTCATCGCCTTCCTCTTGATACTTTGTCAGATGGTAGTTTAGGTGCTATTGATAGTAAAACCAATCGTCAGCCGGTTGTATCGCGGTGGAAACACCGTCAGCTGGTCACATGAACTTGTAAAAAAAAAAAATGTTTTCAGTCATCGCCTTCCTCTTGATACTTTGTCAGATGGTAGTTTAGGTGCTATTGATAGTAAAACCAATCGTCAGCCGGTTGTATCGCGGTGGAAACACCGTCAGCTGGTCACATGAACTTGTAAAAAAAAAAATGTTTTCAGTCATCGCCTTCCTCTTGATACTTTGTCAGATGGTAGTTTTGGTGCTATTGTTAGTAAAAACAATCGTCAGCCGGTTGTATCGCGGTGGAAACATCGTCAGCTGGTCACATGAACTTGTAAAAAAAAAAACTGTTTTCAGTCATCGCCTTCCTCTTGATACTTTGTCAGATGGTAGTTTTGGTGCTATTGTTAGTAAAAACAATCGTCAGCCGGTTGTATCGCGGTGGAAACACCGTCAGCTGGTCACATGAACTTGTAAAAAGTGATAGCATATCAGTAGTGTGTTTGTGCCGGTTCTAGACCAAAACTTTTCTGCTAGGGGACAACACTAATCTAATGAAAAATACTGCAAAAATGGAAAGTATATCCACCTGGTGCATTAAAACATTCAATGTATTAGAGGAAAATATTTACAGATAGAACTTTATTGAATGATTTTGATATTGATATTTTATGTATTACTGAACTAATAATGAATTAATGCCTCAACTTAATAACCACCAGGTGGGAAGTTCGTTCACCAGACCTAGTTAATTCGGTCGTTAATTATATTAAATAATAAATAATAAATCATTTTTATTTCGAGTAACTTTACAGACTCATATAGCTTGTGTTAGTAAGTACTTACAGCTATGTTAATGCTTACATCTATCACTATATATAATTATTATCATACAGAATAATTATTATCACAAAAATTAACATTACAATAAATAATAAAAAATAAACAATATTGAAATGAACTGACTTATGTTTCTAGAAGTACATACCCAAGTAGCTTATACATAATAAGTACTTCTAGAAACATGCATGTCCTCACAGTGCCTCATATATGGGCAGTCAAACCTCTCGGCTATCAACCGCAGGATGGGGTTGGGGCTGGCCCGCACCCGGCGCACCAGGGATGTGCATCGTTTGCGCATAGTCGTATAAAAGCAATCTATGCGTGCTTCAGCAAACATCCCTGACGCGCTGCAGAAGCGAGGCAGCCCCACCAGGACCCGGAACGCGTTGTTATATTGGACCCGGAGAGCCCCATAGGCCCGCTGCGTGTAGTATGTCCATAAGCTGCACGTATAGAGGGAAGTGCAATATGCTCTAAAGAGAGTTAATTTCACCTCCCTAGTACATCGCGCAAACTTACGCGCAATCATGTTTGCCCTCACCGACAGGGCCCTCCGTTCACGCTCGATATCCATGTTGTCTTTTAGGTCTGAGGTGACAACATGGCCTAAATATTTAAAAGCCCTCACCCTTTCCAGTGGAGTACCACTCAGGTTGATGGGAGGTACCTTGGGTATCCGATACCCAGTAGGTTCAAACACCATGTATTGCGTTTTACCCACATTATATTTTAGCCCATGATGGATGGCGTAGGTCTCGCAAATACATAAAAGTTTTCGCAAACCACAAGCCGACGCGCTCAACAAAACCATATCGTCTGCATAACTCAAATTATTCAGACAAACTGTGTCGATATGGCAGCCGACATGAGTTTTGCCGAGCGCCTCGAGAAGCTCATTTACGTAAAGGTTAAAAAGTGTGGGCGAGGTCAAACCCCCCCTGTCTCACCCCACACTCCAACCGATACGGGTCCGATAAGGTACTTGACCATCTAACGCTATTGACCTGATTTCCATACCAGTACCTCAGGATTTGTATGGTCTCATTAGGTAATTTAATGGCTTCTAGTTTTTTCCATAGGATATTGTAGGAAACCAGGTCAAAAGCCTTAGACAGGTCTAAGAAGCACGCATAAACTGGCGTCTTTCTGTTTAAATAGTAATTGACAGTGTGCTTAAGGCACAGTATTGCACTTTCCGTTGATAACCCTGGTCGAAAACCAAACTGGTTGGGGTTAAGGCTCACGTACTTATTTAATTGTACATTAAGCACACTATCAAATACCTTAGCAATAATAGTCGCAAGGGATATAGGCCTGTAGTTATTGGTGTCGGACAAATCTCCAGTTTTATTTTTGGGTACAGGAATAACTACAGTTTTCATCATATCCTCGGGCAGATAACAGTGCCTTACACACAGCGTATAAAACAAAGCTAACACTCTCGAGATATGGGGACCCGCATTTTGAAGGTGTTCGATGCTGAGGCCATCGTGTCCTGGGGATTTGCCTCGGGTGATAGATTTAATAGCCTCTGCTACATCCTTAGCAGAGTATCCCGGTCCAGGTTTCACGTTGACCTCAGCACCGTTCATCTCATCCTGCGACCGCACAAGAGGTGATTTGACAACGAAATGATCTTTAAAAGTGTTAGCTATGTCTTTGGTGTCAGTTTTGCCATTAACACTCACAGGGCACGAAGGTCGAAACTTCATGTTGTTTGTGGCGTTCCAAAATGACCGGAAGTCCTTTTTGGAGTGCTGTGAAGCTAGAATATTCATTTTTATTTGGGTTTGATGGTCCTGGCACCATTTTAAGCGAGATTTGAATATTCTTCGCGTTTCACACATCTCATTAAATAACCTGCCCACTTCCGGTCTACCACAGAGTGTCCACTCGTGAAATTTCTCTCTTGCGGCCCTGTGCGCATCGCTGACATTAAACTGATATTAAATAGTCATTTAAAATTTAAGGAACGTAAGGACATTGTATCCATGCCTGTTGAACGATGCAGTAGAATTGGAGCAATTTTGAAATATTTGAAAGCATAATGGAATCTGTCCTACTTAAAATATCACCTTCTAGTAAGAAATTACTTATATAAATGCTATTATAAAATTAATGAATATTTCACATCTGTAATTGAATAAATAATTTTATGTAATAGTAATATTGTAAAACCGTAGGTAGAAATGAAATCATGTATGATCTGTATCCCGATGATGTTATTATTGTATAACTTATTAGTTATAGTACGTAGCTAGTAAGAAAAATTTGCATGCTTCTTTAAGTGAAATGTACGCATCCAAAATTACCGTCCACCTATGTTCATCACTACATTTGTACAAATAAACACATCTTTATCTTTAACTGTAAACCTAGTTGAAACGTCGAAATAAAAGGGAAAATAATGAAATTTAATCGCGTTAGACCCGGTAATGACATTAATTATGTGTACAAAACGTGAGAGTTTAAAGTGTTACATCTTTACAGATATACAGATCTTTATTGGTAAAATAAAGTACATTTTACAAGTCACAAATTCTTAAGAATAAAATAAAGATAAAATTATTATACACAATAATAGGTTAATATAAATGTTTAGAGGAAGTTACGATATGGAATCAATGATCATTTCGCATAGACATCATGAATTCGTCGATCGAGTAGTAAGCCTTTTCTACAAGTAACGATTTTAGCTTTTTGTTAAATATTGTGTCACTTTTCGATTCTTTTATATCGGTCGGTACTGAGTTATAAAGCTTTGGTCCCATAATATTTAGTGACTTTCGTGACTTCGCGAGCCTGCATTTAGGGGCGAGAAGAATAGACAACCTGCGGGCTGGGCCACTGCGGGTAGATCCACTGGATTTATACAAGTGCATATTTGTTCTGACATACGTACATGCGGTCAGTATATATATACACGGTAGCGTTAATATCTTGTGTTTTTTAAACAGAGATTGTGCAGGATAGTCAACGGGTTTGCCATCAATAATACGAAGGGCGCGTTTCTGCATTCTAAGCAGTCTATCTCGATCAGCAGCTGTACCCCAAAGATCGACACCTTGAGAAAGTATTGCGCGGAAATATCCATAGTAGGCGGTCTTTAAGTTCTCAATAGATAAACTGGGTGCTATTCGGGACAGCGCAAAACAGGCTGAGGCAAGTCTGTCGCAGGTGGATTGTATGTGCGGGGCCCACGTTAGTCCTGAGTCGATTTGGTATCCTAGGTATTTCACAGTGTCTACTTGTGGGATTTAGGTGTCATTTACTACAATATTCAGTTTATTTGTATTTGTATTTTATAGTCGAAAATGAACAATATTTGTCTTGTCAAGATTAATTAACATGCCATTTGCAGAGAACCATTTTTCGATTAAACTTGTCACGTGACAGAGTTTGTACTTTAAATTGTTGAAATTATCCGCTTGTACAATAATACAGGTATCATCCGCTTTATCTTAAAATTGCTCCCATTCTACTGCACTTAGTTCTATAGTCCGTTCAACAGACATGGATACAATGTCCTTACGTTCCTTAAATTTAAACTGACTATTTAATATAATTAACGACCGAATTAACTAAGTCTGGTGAACGAACCCCACCTGGTGGTTATTAACTATTAAGTTGAGGCATTAATTCATTATAGACCGCGAGCCACGAACAGTTTCCGTGATCAATCACCTTCCTCGCGAAAACTCGTATAGTGGTTAACGCCTATTTAAGATGCACCCTACTGATGATAGTTTAGCTTCTGTTGTGATTAAAAATAATCGTCAGCCGGTTGTATCGCGGTGGAAACACCGTCAGCTGGTCACATGAACTTGTAAAAAAAAAATTGTTTTTAGTCATCGCCTCCCGTTCGATACTTTGTCAGATGATAATTTAGGTGCTGTTGTGAATAAAAACAATCGTCAGCCGGTTGTATCGCGGTGGAAACACCGTCAGCTGGTCACATGAACTTGTCAAAAAAAAAAAAAAAATTTCAGTCATCGCCTCCCGTTTGATACTTTGTCAGATTATAGCTTAGGTGCTGTTGTGAATCAAAATTGGCTCGGTCAGCCACCTATTTTCTACCAAGCCACTGTTCCCTCTTTGGGTCCAGATATTTGATCCAAGTGAGTGTTCAGAAACTTTTTATGGAAAATTGTATATAAATTTGCTATATGATGTTACGAGTTATTTACGAAAAACTAAAATACCTACCTTTAGGAACAACCGTGATCTGATTCAGTTGAAATTTAAATTACTTCTTTATGTCCGATGACAGTGTAATAATATGCTAATGCAAAAATAGACGTGATCAGCCGGGCTAGCACGTGATTGGCGCGAGAGTATCTCGCCGCGACATAGACTACTCGTCCCTCTTTAATTCATACAGTTAGTAAAAGACGGGTAGTCTATTTCGCGGCGAGATACTGTCGCGTCAATCATGTGCTCGGCCTACTGATTAGATATGAGCGCCGCCGGTCAAAATTAGTCGGCGGCGGCGACGAATCGGCGGGATGGCCTTAAAAGGCTTGATGTAGGTAGGTATGCAAAAAGAATTCAAATCAAAATTAAGGCAGAAAAATATGATTTTGCCTTGAAAACGTTATAAAATCAGCACATTATTCATTTCAAGGACAATTTATCGAATAATGGTTATTGGGACCGTGCACGAAGACAGCGCCACACAGCGGTTGCAACTATAGGCTTGTATTTTATCAAAGTATTAAGCGAGCAGTAAGTATATCGTAATAATTTCAGTGAAAACTACTGAACGGATTTTTATGCGGTTTTCACCTATGAATAGAGTGATTTTTGAGGAAGGTTAAGTCGTATAATTTGTAAAGGTTTTGTGTAAATTGGTTGTAAAATGACGATATTTGGTAATCAAGTCAGAAAAAAATCACGCTGGCTAACACATTTAATCGAAAACGCTGCCCAACCCGTTTGAGATATAACAAAACAATGTATGGTGGAAAGATCTCTCTTTCATTGCTCTACAAAAAAGTCCGCGATGGTGTATGTCTATCTTTTAAGGATAACTTACTATACCCATTCTTATCTTTACTACAAAAAGATTTCATAGTATGTGGTATTTGCAAAGCTATTTACACGGATACAGTATTAATAATAATTACCAAAATACGTCAGTTATATTAAGCATTTCATACAGATTACAAAGGTCCCTTACACCATACAATTTAAATTAATATCTCAGGAGTAATCGTAAATTAAACTTCCATTTCGACCCATATAACTTGTATGAAATGTTAAAGACGCTAATCCGTTAGTTCAGTTAGTTGTCAATCTTTACCACCTTATGCGCTGACAAAATATCTATTTTCTGATTCGGAAAGTAGTAGTATCTACAAGGTCACGAGGGAGTCCAAGGGACGCATTTATGCGTTAGAGCGAGAGCGAGCAAGTGATATTGATATCTCATTCCACCGCATAGCTGCGTCCCTTGGACTGGCCTACGCTGGGCCATCGTATAAGAATGTACAAATATATTGAAAAATTTATAAGAGCCATTTATAACGGTATTACGTTCTTTAAAATCGACAATCAGGATACCATGGCCATCCCAAAAGATTGTGCACATCAGCTTTTTGGTGGACTGGTGCACTTTCGCTTTAATAGGGGGCTTTTCGTTTTTAAAACGCCACTCAATCGACTCGCGTTTGCTCTCGGGATCATAATAAAGCACCATTGTTTCGTCTCCAGTTACCAGCCGTTTAATTATGCTTTTAGGGTTTTCGCCACAGAGCTCCAAAAATTTAGAGGCACATTTCACGCGTTCTTCTTTCTGAACAGCTGATAGAAGTTTAGGTACCCACCTTAGACTGACCTTACTCATGTGAAGATGATCGTGAATTATGCGGTGTACGGTGCTCTTAGAAAGCCCTAGTCTTGCTGCTATTTCTCTGATCTTTAGGCGGCGATCACTTAAAACTTCCTCTTGGACGCTGTTGATATTTTCAGAAGTGAGGACCTCCACTGGTCTTCCATCATGTCCCAGATCTTCGACAGCTTCCCGACCAAATCGAAACTCGTTTACCCAGTTTTTTACGGTGCTATAAGAAGGAGAAGACTCGCCGAATACGCCATCTAAACGATCTTTGATTTGAGCGGGAGATAATCCTTCTTTAAACAGGAATTTTATGACACTTCGGTACTCAATTTTGGACATTGCTATCCAATAGTGCATAACATGTCATGACATGTCGCGCAGAAATGGGTCAGTCCAGGTCATTATGGGACAACCTGGTACACCTGCTCTTATTAGGTACTATCTTTGTATACCAAATTGAAAAGCAATAAAAATACTTCCTTTACTATTATGGTTTTGTTATATTCATTCAACTCTTTTAAATCTTTTTTACATAATATTAGGACTACTTGGGCGGTTTACAAGTAATTTTTTTTGTTTGATATCTTGCAATCAATAAAAGTTTTTTGTTACAAACAAAAAATTGTACTTGTAAACTGGCCAAGTAGACCTAATATTATGTGGGACGAAAGTACACGTATGTATGCATATGTAGTTGTGCACGCACACATATATACTTAGTTTCAGAATAAAATCAAAGATGGCGCTTTCAAATCAGTTTCCATAAAATGCTTCAAGTGCTCTCTTTACCTATTATACTTACTTTACTCGTTGGTATAAATTATCTATTGGCATTTTTATCTGTCACCTCTCCAGTTATATAATTCTTAAACCTCCTTTATAGTTATGTTAGCCTGGTACATGTATGTATCAAACAAGTATACACAGAGAGAGAGGGAGATAAGACACCGTGCTGGTCGAGCGAAAGTTAACTTTAGTGAGTTAATAATAGAGTATAAAATTAAATTATCTATGGTAGCGATTTATTCTTGATTTATTAAGAAGAGCATCAATTACCCTACTTTCGGGAAATTACCCTATTCAACTTACTGGTCACACTCTTGTATTTGTATGTTCATAGTTATGTTCGCCTGGTATATGTATGTATATTATGTATGGTATAAATTAAATTATTATGTATGGTAGCGTTAAACGTTTAACGCTGTCAGTTGGAAGTGCCATAAGAAGTTTCACTTCAAAAAATATTTGAGATTCTCACAATGAGTTCTTTCATTTGATATATAACACGATATAGTTTGAAAAACTTTATTTTTTAATTTTCTCATTTACCAAGTGCTTAAGATCCATTCCTTCGACAAGGATTCCCATTTCCAGCAACAAGGATCTATGGAATCGATGCCACCAAGTCCCGGTCAAACAAGAAATCGCGAAACGGAAGTGGAAGTGGATAGGGCACACCCTCCGAAGACCAGATGACAACACGGCCAGGATTGCTTACAAGTGGAAGCCGCACGGGAGCAAGCGACAGGGCCGGCCGGCGCACACGTGGCCAGGGCTCGGAACCGGTATTTTTTTTAAACCCCGAAATAGCCCAATATTTTGAATTGTTTTATGCTCATTACGTAGGACTTAATCATGTATTTAGGAAACAATTTTGCATTATTAAAATGTCCCATTAAAAATGAAATTATAAACAAAAGAACGAAAAAGAACGTAATAATACCGGTATTTTTGTATGGAGCAAATACCGGTTTCCGACCCCTGCACGTGGCAGCGCACAATCGACGCTGAGCTGCGGGCAGCAGGACTGAGTTGGAGGGACGCGAAGCGCGAGGCGCAGGACAGGAGCGGATGGCGACGTCTCACGAAGGCCCTTTGTACCGATGGGGTACCATAGGACAACAACAACAAACAACAACAACAACAACATTTACCCATGACTTAAAACAACTTCATTTTTGAATTAATAGATAGACGATTTATTTTTAAAATGTGCTTCATAAATGGTCTCCAATACGAGTACCTATAATAATTCAGTTGCCAAATAAATACTTGTTACCTTTCTGAAAACAAACAAAAGCTGTAACAGCATTAAAACACTACTCATATTTATATGTATAACTTAGCTCCGTTTTAGTTGCTAATCTATTTATTTTAGTACTCATTTAAATTTATTTAAACAACCAGAATTAGATTAATTAGTTGACCGGTAAAATACGTACCCACCGTGGTCCTTTGATTCATTTCTTTCTCCGAAAATATTGGAAGGAATGGATAGAAATGAATTGGAGGGGAATGAAGTTTCAACGTTTTTTACTTTTAATTTCTTTATCGTCTTTGTGGCTAGAGGAATGAAAGGAATGAAAATATGTATACAAGCAAAAGGAATGAAAATATGTATACCCAAATGCTTATAAATAGTTAACGATCTTTTTCATGAGATTAATAAGGATAACAATGTATAAGGATAACAATGAGTAAATTAGCATTTTACAAATTCATGTGACCAGCTGATGGTGTTTCCACCGCGATACAGCCAGCTAACGATTATTTTTATTCACAACAGCACCTAAACTATCATCTGACAAAGTATCAAACGGGAGGCAATGACTGAAAACAATTTTTTTTTAAAGAAAGAAAGAAACAAACAAAGAAAATACATTTATTTTAACATCAACCAACAAGTTCACAAGTTTACAAGTTCACTGACCACCTAAACACCTAAACTACCACCTGACAAAGTATCAACCGGGAGTCCTCAACCCACCAACGGAGCGGCAGCTGACTTCCACTAGGGTGCATCTTAAATACTTTGAATGTTTTGATGCACCAGGTGGATATATTTTCTATTTTTGCAGTATTTTTTATTAGATTTAGTGTCGTCCCCTAGCGGAAAAGTTTTGGTCTAGAACCGGCACTAACACACTACTGATATGCTATCACTAAATATATGAAAGTAAATTAACTAAAATTTTATTGAAACTCATGCCTGCTCTGCACCTAAAACAGTTTTTTGTGCAGCAGCAACACAGCAGCATCTGACAAAGTATCAAACAACGGGACGGGAGGCCATGACTGAAAACAATTTTTTTTATATGTTCATGTGACCAGCTGACGGTGTTTCCACCGCGATACAACCGGCTGACGATTGTTTTTACTAACAATAGCACCTAAACTACCATCTGACAAAGTATCAAGAGGAAGGCGATGACTGAAAACAGTTTTTTTTTTTTACAAGTTCATGTGACCAGCTGACGATGTTTCCACCGCGATACAACCGGCTGACGATTGTTTTTACTAACAATAGCACCAAAACTACCATCTGACAAAGTATCAAGAGGAAGGCGATGACTAAAAACAGTTTTTTTTTTTACAAGTTCATGTGACCAGCTGACGATGTTTCCACCGCGATACAACCGGCTGACGATTGTTTTTACTAACAATAGCACCAAAACTACCATCTGACAAAGTAACAAGAGGAAGGCGATGACTGAAAACATTTTTTTTTTTTACAAGTTCATGTGACCAGCTGACGGTGTTTCCACCGCGATACAACCGGCTGACGATTGGTTTTACTATCAATAGCACCTAAACTACCATCTGACAAAGTATCAAGAGGAAGGCGATGACTAAAAACATTTTTTTTTTACAAGTTCATGTGACCAGCTGACGGTGTTTCCACCGCGATACAGCCGGCTGACGATTATTTTTATTCACAACAGATCCTAAACTATCATCTGACAAAGTATCAAACGGGAGGCGATGACTGAAACTTTTTTTTTAAAAGTTCATGTGACCAGCTGACGGTGTTTCCACCGCGATACAACCGGCTGACGATTGTTTTTACTAACAATAGCACCAAAACTACCATCTGACAAAGTATCAAGAGGAAGGCGATGACTGAAAACATTTTTTTTTTTTACAAGTTCATGTGACCAGCTGACGGTGTTTCCACCGCGATACAACCGGCTGACGATTGGTTTTACTATCAATAGCACCTAAACTACCATCTGACAAAGTATCAAGAGGAAGGCGATGACTGAAAACATTTTTTTTTTTTACAAGTTCATGTGACCAGCTGACGGTGTTTCCACCGCGATACAACCGGCTGACGATTGGTTTTACTATCAATAGCACCTAAACTACCATCTGACAAAGTATCAAGAGGAAGGCGATGACTAAAAACATTTTTTTTTTTTACGTGTTTCGGTGGCTGCCATTCCTCAACCCACCAACGGAGCGGCAGCTGACTTCCACTAGGGTGCATCTTAAATAGCCGTTAACCACTATACGAGTTTTCGCGAGGAAGGCGATGATTGACGAAATTTTCGCCTGGCTCGCGGACCATAATGAATATAGGTGTTATAAACAATTTGTTCTCTGTAATATGTCTTGCGACGTACAATGATTTTGGTTACCTAGCGCATGCAATGTTGTTCGGTAAATGAAAAATTATTTAAGCATCACTCAATTGATTTGAGATTCACATCAAAAATGTCAAAAACAATTTCCCTCTAATTATTTTTTTAAAGTTAAAGGCACAACTTATTCTGCCATTCAATACCAATTCATCATCATCATCATCATCATCATGTCAGCCGATAGACGTCCACTGCTGGACATAGGCCTCCCCCAAGGCTCGCCACTCCGACCGATCCTGTGCCGCTCGCAACCACCGAATTCCCGCGACCTTCACCAGGTCGTCGCTCCATCTCGTTGGAGGCCTACCAGCAGTTCGTCTTCCGGTACGCGGACGCCATTCCAGAACCTTCCGGCCCCACCGGCCATCAGTTCTGCAAGCAATGTGCCCCGCCCACTGCCACTTAAGGTTTGCAATTCTGCGAGCTATGTCGGTGACCCTAGTTCTACTGCGGATATCATCATTTCTGACTCTATCACGCAGAGAAACCCCGAGCATAGCTCTCTCGATTGCCCTTTGCGTGACCTTGAGCCTTCTTATGAGGCCCATCGTTAGCGCCCACGTCTCAGATCCGTATGTCATCACCAATCGATACCAATACCAATACCAATTGTGCAATAAAAAATAATAATTGTGCAATATAAGCTCTATGTGCACGTATATTACAATACGTTTTTGGCAAAAATGTCATTTTTGGTACAAGCTTTTATCGCTGACTGTACTTTTTTTCCACAGGCAACTAATACTCATCGAGACAATTCTAAAAACCACAAACACAATTAGGTTGCGATGTTTTATCACAGAGTTCCTATGACCACCTCTTGTCTTCATCATCAGATCAGCTCGATGGTCATAATATTGCATTGTCACCAAATTTTTACCAAAAACTTATTTAAACTAAGGTTTGTTGTACGTTGTACCTAATAAAGAAACTAGCAATCAACATTCCACAATGAGATCTCTAAGTACTGTACTGCAGTTTTACTTTGTCATGGTGGAAGGTTAGTATGCATTATGAAATTTATGAAGAATACTTTGACAAAGTCATGCCTATCCAAAGAGTGTAGGACTGACCAAGTTTTCACAATGCACTAAAATCTCAGGAAATGCAATATAATGGCAGGCTGTAGATATAGTGGCTGGCGTGTAATCGCAGTCATATAAGCGACAATTTTATCGTTGCGTAACCGAACCGGCGGGTTGGCAATAAATTGCGAACCATGGTGCGTATCGCCGTTGTCGTGTTCACGGCGTTTCATTCAGCTGGCGCGGCGAGGACGTCAACCCGCCGCCGCGCCGCCGCCTGCCTCAGCTTTATTATCTACGCCCTCTACTCTTATTATCAACTAGCTTTTGCCCCCGACTTCGTCTGCGTGGAGTTAGTAATTTGCGTAGCTTAGTTTTTACCCAATCTGCTTTTTATCGATTCCCCATATAAACTTCCACCCCCCTTTTCACCCCCTTAGAGGATGATTTCTTGGATAAAAACTACCCTATGTCCTTCCCCGGGACTCAAACTATCTCTTTACCAAATTTCAACTAAATCGGTTCAGCGGTTTAAACGTGAAGTGGTAACAGACAGACAGATAGACAGACAGACAGACACACTTTCGCATTTATAATATTATAGTATAAAGTATAATAGTATATATATATAGTATGGATATGGATGATTTCGCAAACGCGGGCGACTCGAGTTCTTGGCCGACTAAGTGTAACGTGAACTCTAAAGCAGCGTACTACGTAAATGAACAACACGCGAAAGCGAAGCGAAGCGATGAGGATTGATTCCTTTGATACCTATAGACGTGTCTTACCTACGTGGGCGATCTCGTTGCGAACGCGAACGCCGTGGGCCCGCCGCGCCGCTTCGCTTCGAGTTCGTGAGTTTTTCGCTTACGTATGACTTTGCGTAAATCAGTAAATAATAAAAAATAAGGTCTAAAATTACAAAAGTACCACCTGTTTAAATCACGACTGCACTTCAAATTGTATTCAAACACCAAAAATCATGAATGATCACCAAATATAATTAATGATCACCAAATCTTGAAGAGCAAATTAATGCGATATTTTCACTTAAATAAACCACTATGATTACCAAATAAAGTAAAATGATGCTTAAATTACTAGCCTCTCCGGCTCAATCCCCCGTACACCGCACCGCACGCGGCGTGCTCGCCAGACCCAATCCTCAATTCAGTCACGCGCCACCCTTACAGAAAACAAATGCTACTAGAGAAGTGGGTAAGGTTAGGTTAGAACTGCGATCCTCACAGAAACGAACTGCTATCACATAAGTGGGTTAGGTTATTTACCTATTATTACCCTTACAGAAACAAAGTGCTACAAAAAGTGGGTTAGGTTAGGTTAGAACTGCGAGGCACTGCGACCCTTACAGAAACGAAATGCTACTATAAAAGTGGGTAAGGTTAGGTTAGAACTGCGAGGGGTTGCATACGTGGTGCACAGGATTCGGGCGCTAGGTCTGGAGGTAGCACTGCACAAATCCGAGGTTCTAGTCTTCTACGGGCCTCGGAGCAAACCACCGGAGGGAGCCCAAATAACCGTGGGAGGAAATTCCATCGCCGTCGGGTCGACGATGAAGTACCTAGGACTCGTTCTCGACAGTAGATGGAAGTTCGAGGAACATTTTAAGCGTTTGGCTCCAAAATTGCTGGCTGCAGCCGGAGCGCTTGAGCGGTTCCTCCCAAATCTCCCGTACCATTACGCAAAAAACGGCAAAAAAATCACGTTTGTTGTATGGGAGCCCCGCCTAAATATTTATTTTATTCTGTTTTTAGTATTTGTTGTTATAGCGGCAATAGAAAATAGAAATACATCATCTGTGATAATTTCAACTGTCTATCACGGTTCATGAGATACTGCCTGGCCGGACAGACAGACAGCGGAGTCTTAGTAATAGGGTCCCGATTTTACCCTTTGGGTATGGAACCCTAAAAACGCTCATGGTAAGTAAATCTCAGTCACTTCCATTGTCACGTTACTCCCTCCTCCACGTATATTGGAGGAGTGAGTAACGGAGCTGGGAGTGAGGAGGTAGAAAGGAAAGGATAGATATAACAGGGGTAGGTTCTTTATTTATCGGCTATAGTCTAAATATGACACGCTAACAGATGGTTTAAATTACAAAAAGAATAAAAATACGTTTATAGTTGCGCTAGTAGCACGCGCAAGGCAGGAGCACGCACACGGATAGGCGCGCTGATAGCACGCGCAAGGTGAGGCGCGCTGGTAGCACGCGCACAGTAAGGCGCGCAGATAGCACGCGCAAAGGTAAGGCGCGCAGATAGCACGCGCAAAGGTAAGGCGCGCAGATAGCACGCGCAAGGTGAGGCGCGCTGGTAGCACGCACACAGTAAGGCGCGCAGATAGCACGCGCAAGGGTAAGGCACGCAGATAGCACGCGCAAAGGTAAGGCGCGCAGATAGCACGCGCAAAGGTAAGGCGCGCAGATAGCACGCGCAAAGGTGAGGCGTGCTAGCAGCACGCGCACAGTAAGGCGCGCTGGTAGCACGCGCACGGTAAGGCTCGCTGGGTAAGGCGCGCTGATAGCGCGCGCACGGTAAGGCGCGCTGATAAGCACGCTCTTCGAAGAGGCGAGGCGCGGTGACAACACGCGCCTGTTGAGGCGAGTCGCGCCGATAGCGGGCGAGGCGCGGTGACAGCACGCGCCTGTTGAGGCGAGGCGCGCCGATAGCGCGCGCCTAGGAGACGAGGCGCTCCGCTAGAGCAACCGCAAAGCACCACCGGACTTGGGCGCGTGCAGAGAGCGCCAGACTTCGCCAGGAACACAGGTAACTTTTTAAGGAGCGCGAGCGAGGGTTTCTTGATGGTGCGGGGCCTGGCTTGGCCCCGCACGGACCCTTACAACTGACGTTCCTTTATTGGGAACTAGAAGCAAACTGAATTCAGATGTCCGCTGGGCCGCTTATATAGCTAGCAATAACATTTTCTAGAATTCTTCTTTACTTCGTTATTAATTTTGAAAATATTTGAAAATATTTGTTCACCAGTAACAATTTTTTAGGTAAAATTTAGAACAAACTACTTGAAAACTATACGACCTAAACTTCATGCTAAAGAATTTAGAGTAAATTATTAGTTTGACGGATTATGTCAAAACAAAGAAACAAATATGTCAAGGAAAATTTATAGTGAATTTTAGGTCGATTAGCTTCGAAATTATTATAAAAACATGAAGTGATTAGAAAAACAGCAAGGTAAGTAACCGGACGGGTCAGGGCCGTATTAGGGTAGAAGGAGTTTAGGGAGAATTTAGAAATGATAGCCAGAAAGTAAAACATTTTAAATCAAAAGTTTCAGGGAGTAATTTGGAAGACGAGAATCAGACAGAAAGAGAACGCAAAAGCGTTAAGGAATTATAGCCGATTGGAGAATCCAGAGCATCAGCCCGTGGGAGTAAGAACTGGGAGTTAGGACCCAGGTATGAGATGCTACATTACCCCAAAAACCACGGAAAAAAAAAACTTTGTCGTAATCTTAAACGGAAAAGTTTTTTTTTGTGAAGAGATAAGTTTTAGGGGAAAGTAAAGGAAGTAAGTAGTTAAGTAAGCAGGTAAGTAAGTAAGTAAGTAGGTAGGTAAGTCAGTAAGTCAGAAGAAAGAAAGAGCAAGCTCGTTAATGGGGATGAATAAATGGAATGAGAGGATGAGTGATATAATGGAGAAGAAGATGAATAGATCGAGGAACTTCCCTGCACTCATACATCTCCTGTCATAATCACGCATTCATAAGTCTCTGGCAAAGGAAGGGGATGTGGTTCACGCTCTATGACGCACACTCCTAAGAAGTCCTCGCTATGACCTGAGGCTTCTTTATAGAAGGGAGTAGTCAGCCGCTCCACTGGAAAAGATAATAAGATAATAATGAACGACCTAAGGCTTATTTTAAGGGAGTAGTCAGCCGCTCCGCGAAGATAAGTTTATGTACAAGTTCTAGTCGGTTTAGAGCCGACGAGAATAGAGAGTAGGGGTAGAGCCTACTTCTAGGTTGTGGTAGGGGTAGACCTACCACAGTAGAGTAAAAAAGAAGAGTGTTTGACCATAAGGCTTATTTTTTTCTTCAGAGTTGGACTACCGCTCTGCAGGGTGAAGAAAAGAAAAAGAAGGGCACCTGGCTTATTAAGCCACCCGAGAATATGAAGAAATATTTACAGATGACACACTCACTCAAAATGAAAGAAATGGAAAATGGCAGTTAATGAAGAATGAAAACGAGCTTGAAGAAGAAAAAAAAGGGCGAAGGAGGACGGGCTGAGCTGAAGAGTAAAAGAAGTACAATTATTATAAAGTTAAAGACCTATAAAAAATACATCTTTAGAAATAAAAGTGATTTAAAAAAAGTAGCTTCTAGTCTAATTTAGCTGATAACCTAAAAGACGTGCCATATTGACTAAAGAAATTGAAAATTAAACAGAAAAAGGCCGAAAAGTTATTTAAGATTTAAAGACAAGGATGCTGTCTATAATTTTGAATTTAGGGGGGTTAAGAAAGCCGGTAAATTTAAAAGTTGGGCGCCAAAACTGTCACGTTACTCCCTCCTCCACGTATATTGGAGGAGTGAGTAACGGAGCTGGGAGTGAGGAGGTAGAAAGGAAAGGATAGATATAACAGGGGTAGGTTCTTTATTTATCGGCTATAGTCTAAATATGACACGCTAACAGATGGTTTAAATTACAAAAAGAATAAAAATACGTTTATAGTTGCGCTAGTAGCACGCGCAAGGCAGGAGCACGCACACGGATAGGCGCGCTGATAGCACGCGCAAGGTGAGGCGCGCTGGTAGCACGCGCACAGTAAGGCGCGCAGATAGCACGCGCAAAGGTAAGGCGCGCAGATAGCACGCGCAAAGGTAAGGCGCGCAGATAGCACGCGCAAGGTGAGGCGCGCTGGTAGCACGCACACAGTAAGGCGCGCAGATAGCACGCGCAAGGGTAAGGCACGCAGATAGCACGCGCAAAGGTAAGGCGCGCAGATAGCACGCGCAAAGGTAAGGCGCGCAGATAGCACGCGCAAAGGTGAGGCGTGCTAGCAGCACGCGCACAGTAAGGCGCGCTGGTAGCACGCGCACGGTAAGGCTCGCTGGGTAAGGCGCGCTGATAGCGCGCGCACGGTAAGGCGCGCTGATAAGCACGCTCTTCGAAGAGGCGAGGCGCGGTGACAACACGCGCCTGTTGAGGCGAGTCGCGCCGATAGCGGGCGAGGCGCGGTGACAGCACGCGCCTGTTGAGGCGAGGCGCGCCGATAGCGCGCGCCTAGGAGACGAGGCGCTCCGCTAGAGCAACCGCAAAGCACCACCGGACTTGGGCGCGTGCAGAGAGCGCCAGACTTCGCCAGGAACACAGGTAACTTTTTAAGGAGCGCGAGCGAGGGTTTCTTGATGGTGCGGGGCCTGGCTTGGCCCCGCACGGACCCTTACAACTGACGTTCCTTTATTGGGAACTAGAAGCAAACTGAATTCAGATGTCCGCTGGGCCGCTTATATAGCTAGCAATAACATTTTCTAGAATTCTTCTTTACTTCGTTATTAATTTTGAAAATATTTGAAAATATTTGTTCACCAGTAACAATTTTTAGGTAAAATTTAGAACAAACTACTTGAAAACTATACGACCTAAACTTCATGCTAAAGAATTTAGAGTAAATTATTAGTTTGACGGATTATGTCAAAACAAAGAAACAAATATGTCAAGGAAAATTTATAGTGAATTTTAGGTCGATTAGCTTCGAAATTATTATAAAAACATGAAGTGATTAGAAAAACAGCAAGGTAAGTAACCGGACGGGTCAGGGCCGTATTAGGGTAGAAGGAGTTTAGGGAGAATTTAGAAATGATAGCCAGAAAGTAAAACATTTTAAATCAAAAGTTTCAGGGAGTAATTTGGAAGACGAGAATCAGACAGAAAGAGAACGCAAAAGCGTTAAGGAATTATAGCCGATTGGAGAATCCAGAGCATCAGCCCGTGGGAGTAAGAACTGGGAGTTAGGACCCAGGTATGAGATGCTACACCATACTCTGAAAGATTATGGAGCGAGTACTGAACAAGCGGCTCCTATCATACCCTAGAGGATAACGATTTACTCAGCGACTCTCAGTATGGCTTCCGCGGGGGTCGTTCGACTGGAGATCTTCTGGGGCATGCTACTCATCTTTGGAGCGAGGCAATTGAGAGGCACGGTGAAGCCCTTGCGGTATATCTCGATGTCTTTAAAGCATTCCACTGGGTCTGGCACGCAAGTTTGGTGAGCAAGCTTCCAGCATATGGGTTACCAGTTAGCCTGTGCAACTGGATTGAGAATTTCCTGAGCGAACGTTCCATTCGGGTGGTGTTAGATGGCTACTCATCTGACTAATGGACTATTAACGCTGGCGTTCCTCAGGGTTCTGTTCTGTCCGCGATCTTATTTCTGCTACGTATAAACGACATGCTAGTCCCAGATACTTTTGGATATGCCGATGATAGCACTGTCGTGGACAGATAGCTCTTCAATGCTCGGGCCAAAAAAAGATGAGGTCCAATCTTGTCGACGAGCTATGTATTTCTGAATTTGACACTTAAGACAGTGTCCGATTGGGGCGACGCTAACATGGTCAAATTCAACGCAACCAAAACGCAGGCGTGTCTGTTCTCTGCAAAACGGAGTCCTTTCCGCCTGACTCCGACTTTCCGGGATGTATCCGTACCGATATCCAACCATCTTCAGCTACTTGGCACGAGTATCTCGTCTAACCTGAGCTTTGGGGCGTATATTGAATCTCTGGCCAAATCTGCAGCTAGACGATTGGGCGTCCTCTCTAAGGTCAAGCGGTACTTCACGCCGGCGCAGCTTCTTCAGCTTTACGTAGCTCAAGTCCGGTCGTGTATGGAGTACTGCAGCCACCTTTGGGATGGATCCGCCAAATATCAGTTAGCCGCCTTAGATTCCATAGACAAACGCGCTAGGAAGCTTATTGGAGATGTGGGCTTGGTAGAGGCTAGACTGCAGAGCCTTGAACACCGTAGAAAGGTAGCTTGTTTATCGGTATTCTACAGGGTACATTTCGGGGAGTGTGCGATGGGATTACATAATCTAATCCTCCCATCTCCATTCTGCCACCGTGGGACTAGACGCGGACTTGCGTTTCACCCTTACGTCGTTACTCTGCCACTGATTCGTACTAAGGGCCATGCAACCAGCTTTATCATGCGAATGGCTAAGGAGTGGAATTCACTTCCTGCAAATCTATTCCCAGTCCACTATAACTTGGATCTTTTTAAATCGAGAGTGAATAGACATATTTTAGGTAAGCATGATCCACCCTAAACTGCATCGGCACTTACCATCAGGTGAAATTGCGGTCAAATGCTTGCCTTTTCGTGATACAAAAAAAAAAAATATTGCATTTACAATTAGTTCGCTAGTGAAGTTAACGAAACGTGAGGGTTATTGCCACAGAACACAAACTTTGTAATAATATTGTAATCCGTAGGATATAAGTATAGGTAATTGCTAGTTTATCTACTGTGAAGTCTAGCTTAAAAAAACCGGCCAAGTGCGAGTCGGACTCGTGCACGAAAGGTTCCGTACCATTACGCAAAAAACGGCAAAAAAATCACGTTTGTTGTATGGGAGCCCCCCTTAAATATTTATTTTATTCTGTTTTTGGTATTTGTTGTTATAGCGCTGTCTAGCTATCACGGTTCATAAGATACAGCCTGGTGACAGACAGACAGACAGACAGACAGACAGACAGACAGACGGACAGACAGACAGACAGACAGACAGACAGACAGACTGACAGACAGGCAGACAGCGAAGTCTTAGTAATAGGGTCCCGTATTTACCCTTTGGGTAAGGAACCCTAAAAACCGTCTAAGAGCATGTCGGGCGATGCTCAGTGTAGAGTTCCGTAGTTGCCCGTCCGTCACAATAACCAAAAGACCCGGGAAAGGGCGAAGTCGCGGGAAAAAGCTAGTATATTATAAATGCGAAATGAACTGACTGTCTGTATGTCTGGTACCTCTTCACGCTCAAACCACTGAACCGATTTAGATGAAATAGGTATGAAGTATGAAGATAGATCGAGGCCCGGGGAAGGACATACGGGTAGTTTTTTGGCATACGTCACAGTCGTCACATACAAACACATCGCGAACGATTCCAGTGAGGAGAGCGCCGTGATTACGTACCTTATAATTCCGAGAATCTAGGATAGGTAGTTGTTTATTGCGAACCTCGTCATAACTGCGCCGCACCGCGCCGCTATCCGCCTACCTAGAGTACCTACCTCGCAAACCAATCATCAGACAGACCTCTGCCATTGCAGGTAGGTACGTCATGTGTGTGATGTACGTGTGTGTGCACTTACATATGTACCGAATACTTTAATACTTGTGTAGCATAGTCAAACAAAGTAAAGCAAGCTTTACTTTGTTTGACTATGGGCAAGTTGACCGATAACTACATACATAAGTATTGATAACTAAATTCAAGTGGAGATTAGGCTGTGGTGTGGTGTTCTACGGGTCATAATACACTGCTTCTGCTTGTTTCATTAAATACTAGCGACCCGCCCCGGCCCGGCTCTTGTACAAGCAGGTACCTCCATAGATGCGCTCTAGTTCTTCCCACGTGCCCAAAGAGAATATAACCACTACGTTTTAAGAGACGGGACTTCCTTACTGCTTCATTGCAGATATAGTCAAGATGTACCTCCAAATAAAGGTTAGTGACGAAGACTCAGAATTCTAGCGTATTTTGTGGCGTGAAACACTGGAAGAGATCATCAAGGAATACAAGACGCTCCGTGTTACATTTGGAACTTCTACAGCGCCTGCTGAACTTGCTGAAGGCTGTAAATAGCTTGATACAAGTGGCAGAGGATGAAGGGAAAGACTTCCCTCTAGCAGCTGAAAGAGTGAAACATGAATTTTATATGAATGATTTGATGCCTGGTTGCGAGAGCGAAGAAGAAGCAATTCAAAAATACAAGCAAATGAATGAATTGCTAATAAGGGGTGGTTTTGAATTGCAAAAATGGGCTAGCAACAGTGAAGCAATGTTGAAGCAAATACAACAAGAAAGTTTAGGGAAGCAAGATGAAAAGAAGATAGTAGTCAATTTAGAAGCTACTAACAAGATATTGGGACTTACCTGGAGTAGAATTTCCGATGAGTTCGTATACGTAGTTCAGTTGCCTCCGACACCTGCACCTGTAACAAAAAGAAAGGTTATCTCGGATATTTCAAAGTTGTATGATCCACAAGGTTCCACATGGTTGGATAGCACCGAGTATAATCAAAGCAAAAAAAATTATTCAGAAATTATGGCTTGCGGGTATTGGCTGGGACGAGGAATTACTCCAACCGCCTATAGCCCCAAGTCATCAGCATATCCATTGATCTTATGTTTGCTGTTCAACTCTACACTTCCATCACACGGAAACAATTTTAGGACGATGTATTCGAGTGCCAAGTTGATCAGCATTGGCGAAAGAGCGGCGCCTTGTTTCAGACTAGTGACTAGTTCAAATTCGGCTGTTGTTCTCCATGAGCTTTTCACACTCATCCTGCTTACTTTGGTGGCAACAATTATCATTTTTAACAAGTTGTCTGGCACTTTAAAGCACTGCAAAATTAGACAGCGTCTCTTTGACATAATTATGCTTTGGCAAAATCAACAAATAGAATATGGATGTTTTGTGCCTACTTCTATTTCCTTTTCATCACCTATTTCCTTCTCATCACCTATTTCAACAGGTATAATCCAGTGCTGCGGTTCTAGTAATGAAAGCAAAAATAACTATGAAAAAAAAAACAGGAACTTTGTCTAAAACTAATAATCACCAACAACGAAATGAAAAATTGCATTCGGGATATTTTTATTCTGCATGAGTCTCCGCCTGATAATGCAATCTTCAAGCATCCCATAAGGTGTCTCTGAACTCTGAAACTAGCAGCTCACCGTTTTATGAGAGTTCTAGTAGCACCCTTAATAGTGCTATAGCCCTAGGTGGTATTTTTTTCATAGTTCTGCTGATTTACGCAAAAAAAAAATGAAACTTCGCATTATGGCACTCTAGCATCTCCGCCGTTAACAACTCCACGCTTATTTTAGCGCTGGATTTACGATTTATATTACTTGGAATAAATATTTTGGTTTCATTTATAATTATGCGAAATTATCCGAAATATTCGAATATTCGGATAATACAAATTGTATTATTCGAATTATACGAATAAGAAAATCGGACGGATATTGCAAACCCTAGTGTTTACTGACATTTTTTAACTCTACACGAGGCGATTGGCATGCTTAGGTACATCTATATTATCATTATCTAGCTATGAACTTAAGTTAATTTGTTATAAATGTGCAGTTAATTCTCATCGATATTACGTTTACTTTACAAGTATTCTAACTACTGTCAGGATTTAGTTGTCAGACACTTATAATAAATAACGGCACGAGGATGGCACTAACGACTAACCTACCTACATGTTATTAATAAATAACGGCACGAGGATGGCACTAACGACTAACCTACCTACATGTTATTAATAGGATGGCACTAACGACTAACCTACCTACATGTTATTAATAGGATGGCACTAACGACTAACCTACCTACATGTTATTAATAGGATGGTACTAACGACTAACCTACCTACATGTTATTAATAGGATGGCACTAACGACTAACCTACCTACATGTTATTAATAGGATGGCACTAACGACTAACCTACCTACATGTTATTAATAGGATGGCACTAACGACTAACCTACCTACATGTTATTAATAGGATGGCACTAACGACTAACCTACCTACATGTTATTAATAGGATGGCACTAACGACTAACCTACCTACATGTTATTAATAGGATGGCACTAACGACTAACCTACCTACATGTTATTAATAGGATGGCACTAACGACTAACCTACCTACATGTTATTAATACTTATTACACAGATCATTTTAAAGTACAAAAGAAAAATAAACATGTAACTCGTTCTTCTAAAATGGTCAAATTGAATCAACCTGTAGCCAAAAACTATTATGTACGGAGAACCCAAGAATACTTAAATTCCCAAAATGTACAATGAAAATCCAATATTACTAGGTAACCCTAAATTTAAAATAGGAACCTTAAAAGAAAAAATTGAAAGAAATATTGTTAGATAAGTTCGATAACTCCATAAAACAATAGTAGTAAGTACTTATCCATAATGTATACAGCGCCACTAGCCAAACATATTTTAAGCACCGCTGTACTCCTGTCCCGCGCCCGCGCCGCCAGCGATGGTTCACTTATCCAATGTCCACTTATAATATACATATAGGTACTTGATAAAAAAATAAAAAAGGACTACGCTAGGAGGGTAGGACAGTGCAAAAATTATGTACCTGCTTTTGATGTATAAAAAGAGCGAGCTCATCGCCAACAAACTGCTTCGCAGTTTGGCGAAACATTGTATTATGGTGCACATATTGTATTTTCCTTGTTATTATCAATAAAAAAAACTTCCATAAAAAATTTAAAGTATGGTTTTCTCATAGAAAAATAATACATAACGATTACATTACATTTAAAATAATTAGACCTTAAAGCTATTTTATACCTTTTTAGGTCGTTTCATACGATACATATCAATTCGATTATTAACCGGTTATTGGCTCCAATAACCGGTTTTTAACAGAGCATATAATTTCTCGGTTAACCAGTTTGCAAACCTTATCCACGAACAACCCACCCCGCCCAAGAAAGAAATAAATGGCGCCGCAAGATTGGGAAAGCCGACCCCGCGTAACGGGAAAAGGCGAGGCAGAAGAAGAAGAAGAAGAAGAATATTCTAATCCTAGGAAATTGAACACAAGAAAGAAAGGAAAATAAAAACTCCCCTTGCTACTTAGTAGGTATATCACAGCGAAGTTGACGACATCCTGGGCGAAATTCTTATCTTTGACAAAGTCGCTGAGAGCATAGCATATTGCCGCAGATTCCTGAGTAAAAAGAAACCAAAACATAAGTACCTTCTGAAGAAAGAACTTGATGATGCGTTGATACTAAAGCCCATAGCCATCTTTTCTTAGCTAAAGCTAAAGACCGACACAAAGCCACTAAACCTTCGACATAATAACGACCTTGCATTACCTACATCCAGCCTAACATTATACCATTCAGGACCCCATACGATGTGCATAAAGATATATAATAAGATACCACATGAAATCAAATCAATAGGAAATCCAAAATCATTTTGCAAAAATACTTAATATTCACTTGAAGAGTTTTTTGGTGATATGCCCCGGAAATAGCATCTATGTAGTTGAAACACTTGAATACTAATTATTAATACTTTTTTAATTAATAGTTTTATTTGAATGTCTGTGTAGTGTAGTTTACAAGTAAGGTATTTAATCTTATACATAAGCCAAAAGATGAAATTGCTGTGCCCTTACAGGGTCTATATTCCATGTAAATGCAATAAAAATATTTGAAGTTGAAGTTGAATAATGGTAAAAAAGTGTCAACTTCAAGCATTGAGGTGTGGAAGGAGAATCAGTAAGCAAGAAAAGTGTACTTACCACTGATTCCACAGCTGGACAACTCGGAGTTACTCCGAGTTCGGCTGCATTACGCTGAATTAGATGAAGACCAAAAACATCTCATTATTTTAGCAAAGCAATCGCTGTTGACGACTCTCGTTATACGAAATGCACACAAGGTTACACTGGACGGCGCGCCACAGCACAGCACAACATCATTAGGGAGATATATTATACATATAATTGGTCTTAAATCAATAGTTAAATTATATTGCAGGAAATGTGTCACCTGCATTAGATACGCAGCAACAAACAAACCTCAACTGATGGGGCAATTAGTAATTACCTTTACCGAGAGTGAACATGAGCAAAGCACTTCTTCATTCAGGTGTTGATATGACTACGCAGGCCCGATAAACATACGGGCATCAAAAGGTCGAGGTAATAAATCCTATAATGGATACATATGTCTATTCGTATGTATGGCCACTCGTGCTATACATTTAGAAGGAGTGAGCGAGTTGACTACACAGGCGTTTTTGGCTGCATTCAAGTGGTTCTCGTGTCACGTCGAGGTCATTGCAGCGAACACAGGGACAATGGGACAAATTTCATTTATATCACTCATAAACAATTTGTGAACACTAACTACTACACATAATCCTTACGACCTGTTTGGCCTAGTAGGTAGTAGTAGGTAGTGACCCTGCCTGCGAAGCCGATGGTCCAGGGTTCGAATCCCGGTAAGGGCATTTATTTGTGTGATGAGCACGGATATTTGTTCCTGAGTCATGGGTGTTTTCTATGTATATAAGTATGTATTTATCTATTTAAGTATGTATATCGTCGCCTATTACCCATAGTACAATACTCCATATTTTTTTTTTAATAATATGAGTGTTACACAAATATGCCATATCTAAAATAGAAATAACAAGTGCATTCAAATTTACAGGTTAGAACAGTGGGTCGTATTACCGGTTTTCTTGTCTACTCACGGTATCGGTAGGTGGGTAAAAGAAGATTTATTTTTGTTATATAAACATGTGTTATATAACTATTAATTCTTGATGTTATTGTTTACCCAAAGTGACGAAGTATTTTGTCATTTCACTGCTGTTGAAATGCTATAAGACCGGTCTTATAAAAATTGTATAAGACAGGTTTACATTTAATGTGCAAATACGCCTCTAATCCACAATCATACAGCGCAGCGACAGAATCATCAAAGAGTGTTTGTCAACACGGTGCGTGGGGTGGGACAAATCATGAAGCGACCGAACGTGGTGGACGGCCGGGCGGCCGGGCGGCGGTTTAGAGTTGCGTTGCGTGACGGTAATTACAGTAGCGATCGGTGTCTTGTCCGAGTGGTCGGCCACTTTAATTGTAATAGCGTGTGTCTAACTTCTGCCCGGTTTCCTGTGACTGTGCCGCGACGTTCATTCATTGTAATTAGTTGTCATTTGATTACGAGTGAGTAAGCTAATCTAGCTGGGGTTTGGGAAAAATAATATGACTGAAAGAAATACTACAAATAAAACTAGTAAAGTTTTGAAATGATGTGACATGGTATCTCATACAAGTCACAAGCGAATAAGCATAATAAGTACAGTCCTTAAGTCCAATGAGTATATAACCACTACGTTTTACTTAAGTCCTCCATGTATACTGGTGTTGTCCTTGAGTCATCACTTAATAGTGACCGCAATTCTAGCCGAGGGAAAGCTGCCGTCTGCCGGATGTGAAAATTGGATACCATTGAATAATTCGATGCCGATTACCAAAGAGAATATAACCACTACGTTTCCGATTACAGTTATTAGGCGTTCAGTTTTTCATCCAAAAGCCTAATTAGTTCACATTTTTCACATACATACTACTGAAGATCTACTACTACTAATAAGTATCTTGAGAAAGTAAGTACCTACTAAGTATGTACGGTTACCAGAGCTGCCGAGGACGCAGTTTGTTGAGAGCGAGTTAGCACAAGGAAGTTGCCGCGCTTTCATTGAAGTAACATTTCTCTAAAACCAGTACACATGTTAGGGCATGTGATATATCATTTTCGGATAAATTAAGGACGACGAATCTATTTATGAAACAAATGCACCTAACAAAAACAGAAATCTCAAAACAAAGAATATAGTCATAAAGCAACCCTTATTTAGTCTTCAATTTAGTATTTAGTTTATTATATAAATTTGTTGATACATGGGTGATAAAATATAATAAGGGGTGATCTCAATGCATGATCGTCCGTGAAGTACCTAGGTTTAGGCACAAAAAAACTAATGTAAAATGAAACAACACAATGTAAATTTATTTTACATATTGCAAGATCATTTGCGCAGACAGAGGTGTGGATTAAGAATATATAAGTAAACTGCGAGCGAAATCCATTTAAATGACGTATGACAACCAGTTAGACGTATGAAGTAAGTTTACGATGCCTGAAAACCAAAGTCGACCCCCATCTCTTTCTTCTTTGGGTGCGATCAGGGACAGAATGATATATTAAAATCCGGAACTTTGCCTAACGTCCCACAAGTCACAGTCAAAATACTTGATGGTTCAGCTATTGTCCACATGTTGAGTCCCGTCCAAAGTAAAACTTTTGGTGAATGAGTGAGCTGAAAATATTTTCATACTTTTTTATACCGGGAACTTACCACGGCATCGAGGTTAGATGTTTGTCATGAGGAACAGATACCTACTCGTATAGGAGTGACAGTCGACTTTAATAATATTATGTTAACTTGCTTTATATTCTATTGTTTGACATGTTTTTCTTTACAGTGGGTGAATTTCAACAGGTTCAAAATTTACCTAATTTTGGTGGGATTTTTTATTTTTGTAGTTTATGTATAAATTATGTATCGATAACACGTAACTAGTCACAATCGATATTGTGTAGCAATGGCCTTTCATTATACATAGTAGTTTTAGAGATATTATGATTTTAATAATTAAGATGCCACCAAAACTGCGTCTACACACCAAAATTAGATATTTCTGCAAATTAAAAGTAAATTTAACTAGTTATCAACTGAAAATGAAACGAAGACAAATGTTTAGTAGTTTTAGATACCTTATGATTTTAATCATTTGGTTGCCATTAAAACTGCGTCTACCCACCAAAATTAGATTTACTTGCCACCAAAATTGTATATCCACATCAAAATTAGATATGTCAATTTTGGTGGCATTAAATGTAGGTAAATTACCACCAACACCACCTAAATTGATGCACCAAAATTAAAACCATTGCATAAAAGTACATTTAAAAATAAACCGTATCATTCACTTCAGTTTCAAGTTTATATTTTAAAAAAGAAACTATAAACATGCTTTAAATACAGTTCACACAAAAACAACTACTTTTCGGTCATTAGTTAGATACACCACCAAAATTGCATTAAAAAGTATTTTAATACACCAAAATTAGATACTTCCGCGTTTGCTGGACATATCTAACGACGTACGACACGTGCGTCATCGCTCAGTGCCAGAGCGGAACTGAATTAACAGGATACTACATCTTTGTTAGCCTTGTTGCGTTTCGTTCGATCATAAAATCATTTTCAATATTTACCACCAAAATTTACTATTTTACCCGGACAACTATTAATGCTTAGTTTAGAGTATCGATCCATGTACTAATCTACTTTTATTTTCTTATAATACACGTAGACTAATAACGAGTAAAAGTTTGTGAAGTTTTAGTTAAATCAATGGATGTTATGGTTCTACCATAGAAATTATTCAAGAAAAATGGATTCCGGACACTACACCAAAATTTTAATTAAGGCGAAAAAAAATTTTTTAATAAATAATAATAACTTTAATAACATTTTGCGATTTGGCTTAAGATAATAATTTGTGTAAAGTTTTCAGAAAAAAAATACCATTCTGTAACAATTAGTCCACACTGTCATTATCAGCGCCGCAAAAAAAATTCGTTGAGATAATCACCCTTGTACATGACGATCCTTTTTGGTATACACAATTAATTTTATTACCTATTTTAAATCTTTTTTTGTAATTTAACAAATGGATTCAAACAAGCATTTGTAATGGATTCAAACCTTCAACCCCTTTTTCCCCTTTCAGGGGAGAAATATTTAAAAGCGCTAAAATTATATTTCTTGTATTTTAATATATACAAAGATTCAAGTATCGCACTCAAAAAAGGTTTGACCTCCATACAAACTTTAACCCCTTTTCACCACCTTGGGGGATGAATTTTCAAAAACGCTAAAATGACTTTTCTTTTATTCTAATAATATGCCTTTATTCAACGTTTCAAGCCGCGCTCAAAAAAATGTTTGATCTACAATCTTTCAACCCCTTTTTTACCCCCTAGATTAAATTTCTGAAAATCGCTTCTTATCTCTTGTATCACTACATAGTATAACACAAATTCGCTTCCTGCTGTCTGGATGTATGTCTACTACTAGTAAATGTGGTCAAATTTCCGTAGTCCAAAAATGTATCTGATGCAGACATTTTGCAAACGTTCAAGCTTGTCGAGTAGCTCCTCAGTGAGATCTAGAAAAGCGATGTCCGCATAATCGAGAAGGGGAATTAGCAGAGAACGTGCTAACATGACTTTCGTGTGGACAGGGAGGAAACTCTGGAGACGTCGAAGCGAGTGCAAGGAAGCAAAAGTGGGTTATATCTGGTTAATTATTTTTTAACGTTGTATAGAGGATATTTACAGTCACTTGGTATGTATTTTGGAATGATCCATTCAGTCATTTTCAATTTAGAGCAGTTCAAAGTCAACTGTGGATTGTGAAATTTTTGAACGTTTTTTAATAATTTGTTAGACGAAGTGAAAATGTTACAGTATGTTATATATTTGTGATCTACTTACAAAGCCCTTTCATTTGATACTACGGGACTCAAGCTAGCCAGTTGGTTGCCACACGCGCTCAAGCACGTACGTCACCGCGCGCTATGCTAAAGAAATGTCTTCGTCACGAACAAATAACACAGCTTGTAGTATGGATGGATGCAGTAACAACAAAACAAATAAAAAATATAGTTTTTTCCTCTTTCGACGGATGAGGAAAAGTAAGTAGACATTCTCAATATAGGTACATACACCTACTGTTATTATTTTTACAATAGTTACAAGCTACGTAGTTACTATTAAATTGTTTTAAAGATGTAGGTAATGTTTTTTACGACACATTTATAGCTAGATATCTACCTAAGACACCTAAGTATTTGAAAGAAGCGTCGGCAACCCTAGCGTTGTGCCGGTGCGCTCGATGCGGGGAGCGGCGCGTTGAAGGTCACTCCATTGTATTTTTGTGTAAGTATCAAAACGGTAGGTATTTGCGTTTTCTTTGAGAGATAAGTATCTGTTCGTAAGAACTATTATATAATCTGTGACATCACACTGAATGCACTGATACCAAATATGTCCACATATTTGCGACGACATGAGCGAAAAGTAACCTAAAGCCTGTTTGGCCAAGCCACTATATACAATACACTATGTTGTGACTCCAGAGATGTAAAAAATAGTGGTATTTTGCCCAATCCCATTATAGGAGCTGTAAAACTACAAACCTCCTATGATGGGACAATTTACATAATGATGCTTTCCATGCCGTCATTTCATGTTTAAACAATACAGAAGTAAAATGTAGTTATGAAATTCGTCAGGAGGTACCTATGCTCGGACTTGGGAAAAATTAATACCGTTATTACAAACTTTTATTTAACTGCCCTGTTAATTTGTATGTTAGTTAATGTGGGTCAAATCTTGGAAGCTAAATTTGAGCCACTTTGCGATTGAGTTAAAATACGTATGCAAATCGGATGACAATGCAATATTATGTCCAATATTATACAATAGACCTGATCTGATGATGGAGACAGGAGATAGCCATGGGAACTCTGTGATAAGCTCAAACCTGGAGCTTTGGTGACCACATGACTGGAGAAAAAAAAACATAGTTTTAAGTGGGGTGGTATTTTTTTTAAACATTTACCTTCATAAAAACTGTAATAGATGTCATATATTAAAGAAAAAGTGACGAAGCCCTCCAGTGGTGAAGGCCGGATTTGAACCGGCGTCTTTAGCTATCGCGGCTAACGCCATGAACCCCTAGGCCATCTGACTACTTAAAAAACACAAATCAAAATATTTAATAAAATAATTTGATTTGTTTCCAAAACTTGTTCATTTTCCTTCATAAGTCAATTTTTTTTCACTATGAAAAAATAAAAAAAATGTTTTGTAATATTCAGTTTGAGCTCTTTCAAATGATATCCCACTCGACCTAGCAACATAGACTTAAAAATTTTGCGCCCTCTTAATATTAGACATTTTCCATAAATACTTAAAAAAATATTAAAAAATTACACTTTCAATGTGTTTGGGTTAGCGTTCTTCATGACTATTCCAAAATTCAAATCGATAGCTTAAGCTATCGATTTGAATTTTGGAATAGTTAAGAACTACTTAAGTAGTTCTCGAGATATTTAGCAATGTGACAGACAGACAGACAGACGGACAGAGTCGCACCACAAGGGTTCCTTTTGTACCTTTTTGGTACGTACCTAACCCAAAAAAACACAAATTACGCTTTTTACTTTATTCATTTTTTTTTGTTAAAAAGTGCATAGTTTGTGTTTGATAAACAGATTCGTTGTCCTTAATTTATCCGAAAATGATATAATCACATGTCCTAATATGTATAGTTTTAGAGAAATATTGCTTCAATGCGCGGCAGCGTCGAACTTCTCCCCCTCTCCCCACTAAATGCACGGCGGAACTCGATGGCTCCCGGTCTGAATGTACTCATAGACCAGCTAAGAATCAAGTGTGCCAAGTTTGAGCGCATTATAGTCACAAAGTGCAAGGTGTCGTGCACTGCAGTAAAACACCCTAGCTATTAGGGCAGTGTCAGCCAAGCAGTATATAGACATTACTTATTTTACTATTAGCGCCACTTGCACCATCCCACTAACCCGGGGTTAACCGGTTAAACCGTTAACGTAGTGTCTTGTATTGGTAACCATGGTAACTCCAGCGGAAATATGTTCGCATATTTTAAGTAAGTATCTCATTTTGGGGCAATGTAGATGTGGAGTGGATAGTGGGTAGGGTAGGTAATAGTGGGCGGGAGGGGAGCGAGTGGTGCCGGTGGCTCTAAACTAAACACAGGCTGCGGTTGAAAGGAATGCTGGTCTCTTGCTGCCAACGCTCCTCGCCTCGCGGGTCGCCTTTGCCATGGACCAGTGTAAGTGTGAACCTAGGAAACCTTCCTAGCTAGGTAGATTTAGTTTCGATTTAACTCTGGCTTAAAAATATGAATTGTAATAGGTATTAGGTAATTTTATGATTTACGACATTGCCAATACCATTTTGTGGATTTTGTGAAAAAAAAAACTGGCAGCTTTAGCAGAGGTGTGTGACATGTGCGATGTGCGACCTTTCAGTACTTTGCAATGTTGCCTCTGAAACTGCAACCATTTAGGTTTTAGGGGGACGTCCACAGATGGTGATGGTACTGGTTGGTAGTGGAACACCAGTGGGCATCATGCATCATGTCACTCAGTTCTTCTTACGCATTGTGCGCAGTCGTGCAAGGATCTCAAGATCACGTTAACACTGGTTGTAGATGCGCTCAGTTACTATAGCGAGGGAATGACTGCCTGCAACGGGCTGCACCAGCGCCGGGCGGCGCCGAGCGGCTTGGCCAACCCTCCACTCATTTCCCGCTTCTTGGAAGAGAATTTTCAATCATTTCTCTAGCTTGCCAACTGTCATTGAAAGTAATACCGAGAAAACATGAAGTGGACATACACAACACTGTAATTTTAAACCTGTCAGGTATACTCGTACCTGCACGGGTATAGGTACGTGTAGTAGATATACCATGCAGCATTATTAGTTAACCGGTACGGTACGAGTAACAAATAGTTATTTGTTTTACAAGGGGGCGAACTCACCTCTCGTGCTAATATTGATACCAGAGCCAGCGAAACATTACAAAAATTGAACCATGAGCGTAGCGAGTGGTTCGAAAAGAGGAAACTTGAGCGTTGCGAGGGTCTCAATGCACGAGGTTTTAATTTTTTTTGCCACCGAGTGAAACGCAATAAAAGTACTGACTGTAAAATATCAAACAAATTCTAATCAAAACAATTCAAAATGAATGTTATTAAATATTTGTCATTCAATATCATCGTTTAAAATTCAAGTCTACCAGCCAGCGAACATAAGGAAACAACTCAACATTTGCATTTGATTACCTACTTTGCCAGTAGCCACACATGTGGATAAAATGCAGCTTTCGTATCAGTTTTTGAACAATCTAGAGAGCCTTTACTAGCTTGGCCGCGTTTCTCAAAAGCTTGTTACTTGTAATACAAGCGGATGTCACTTTTTCACAGCTTTTGTTAGAAAGGGACTTCCACTTGTATTAGATACAAGCTACAAGCTTTTGAGAAACGGGCCCCGGTAGTGCCGGTAGTGATAAATACTTTACACTAAGTATTATTTATTCATATAACACATCAAGGCATAGTAAAATTAATGTTCCTAAAATTGTTTCTTTAAACAATAAAAATTAAAACTAACCGAACGTGTAATAATATTAAACTTAAATGTTAAAAAGGCAAAAATCTAAATCGTCTTACGTAATAAATGAATGGCGCTTTATTTATTATGTACCATTCAAGAAGGTGTTTCTTATGTCATAGTTATTTTTCTCAAAATCTGAAAAAAAAAACCCAGTAAAATCACGCAAAATTACATTAACTACACCCGGTTGTGAATATGTAATTACAATATGATATATATCATTATTTTATTAGGGTTCCGTACCCAAAGGGTAAAAACTGGACCCGATTACTAAGACTCCACTGTCTGTCACCAGGCTGTATCTCATGAACCGTGATAGCTAATAGACAGTTGAAATTTTCACAGATGATGTATTTCTGTTGCTGCTACGGAACCCTCGGTCGGCAAATACGACTCGCACTTGTCCGGTTTTTAAGTAAATAGAGAGGGGTTCATTTTAAATTAAACGAAAATCCCTTTTTCTAATTTATACAAAAGGCTACAAAATAGGTATATTAAAATTAAATACTAAATAAATTAACTAAAAATAAATTTCATACCCTCCTAAGATAAGTCCCCCAAGGCTATCCCCTGCGGACTCTGCGGGTATCCGATCCGTAAGGCTGGCTCAGCTGGCTGCATTCAATCCCCGCTGAATGTTGGCCACGTTTATTCTTTGGCCTAGGAATGAGCCAGCTCTAGGGTCATTCGTTCTCTCATGAAGTATTTTTTTGCGTGTCGTAGTCACCTAGAAACCCTTGTAGTTTCGACAATTCCGTCTGTCCGTCCGCGGCTTTGCTCCGTGATCGCTAGTGCTAGAAAGCTGTAATTTTCCATACATAAACTATGCATGGCGATAGAAAGGGAAATTTTTTATTCTTGTACTTTAATTTTAATTTTAATTTAAATTTTTTTTTGTTAATTTTTAATTTTTGTACTTTTTAGTACAAAAACAATTTTTTCAACAAGCATTTCCGAAGAAAAAAAATATGTGTCCCTCCTTTTCGTCCGTCCTGTAGCTTTTGAACCAAAGGTATCAAAAATATCAAAAAAATTGCTAAACAAGTTTAATAAATCCTTTCAATGAAAACTATAGTGAACATGATCGGTCCACAGCCGTTTTTGAGTTATTGCAAAAAATCTTCTCTTCTTAGTAAAATAAAATAAAATAAAAAAATGTACAAAGCGCTGCAAAGGTACCCTACCCTTCATGCTTGTAATGTATAGGTACATGATAGTTACTATATAATAGCACCCGTTTGGCCTGTTCTCTGACAGAATGGTAACTACGGCTAAAAAAATCGGTCAAGAGCATGTCGGGCCATGCTCAGTGTAGGGTACACTGAGCATGGCCCGACATGCTCTTGACCGATTTTTTAGGTCATTGAAAAGGTTATGAATGTCACGGTCACGGCCTCACGGCTACACAGCATCAGGGTCGCTACTGCAAAAAAGTAAAAGTAATTTAATTTGGATTAATTATTACTAAATATGTTAGTCGATTTTATTAAAATATGTACTAAAAGGAAATATAATTTAAGTTTATTTAAATACACATGTAATATTTTGCCTCCGTAATAGGAATATTACAAGTGTATTTGGGTAAATAAATTAAAATTATACTTATTTCCTATTAGTATTTTACATTTCTGAACCCAAAACGTAGGTCCAATAAAAATAGGTATTGTCAGTTATGGCACAGTTTGCTAGCATTTCATGCCTACGTAGTATGGTTCGAACGCGGCCAAGTTGCAGAGGCTTACGCCGGCAGTAAATCTGTTGGAGACGGTCGCATCTGTCAGCGGCCGGGTGGGCGAGTACAGTATGAAGAATGGCTTTATTCATCGAGGCCGCGAAGGGCAAGGCCACGAGAGGTCGATGAACGAGAGCAAGCGAACCGACCACCACTCACTCACTTTACTGACGATGTTTATTGTGACAGTGATAAGGAAAATAAACCAGGCGAATAATACTACCGGTACGCAACGATAACCGGCGCTATTAAGCGCCCATGTGCTTGCATTTTATATGGATTTATATCATCGAGACTTCTAACTTACATTATATACATTACTTACACTCGGCACTCGTACATTTAGAATACTGTAGTAATGGCTCATTTCACCTTACAATAAAAAACACTACTGCAGAGAGCACACGTATATATGTAAGTACATAACTAGATGCAAGGTTATCTAGGATAAGAATTTTTTACCACACTAGCTCGGAAAGGTTCTCTTCGTACTTACTACAAAACAAAAAGAGATAAGAAAACTACATTTTATCCACATGCGTAGCAAAGTAATCTAATGCAAATATTGAGTTGTTTGCTCATGATGCTTGTAGAATAGACTTGTAAGTGATGACTTTGAATGATAAATACTTACTTAATAAGGTTCATTTGGATTTGATCTGTAATCCTTTAAATTGCAGTTAGTATTTTCCTCGCGTTGGTGTCGTGAAAAGTTTTGTGTTTCACTCGGGAGCAAAGTTTGTTTAACCCTCGTGCCTCACAACGCTCAAGATTCCACTTTTCGTAGCACTGGCTACGCTTGTGGTTCAATTTTGGAATCTGCTTGCTCGGATAACGAGCTTCTCTTTGTTTTTATTAGGGTTCCGTACCCAAAGGGTAAAAACGGGACCCTATTACTAAGACTCCGCTGTCCGTCTGTCTGTCTGTCAGACTGACTGTCACCAGGCTGTATCTCATCAACCGTGATAGCTAGACAGTTGAAATTTTCACAGATGATGTATTTCTGTTGCCGCTATAACAACAAATACTAAAAAGTACGGAACCCTTGGTGCGCGAATCCGACTCGCACTTGGCCGGTTTTTTAAACCCCGACGCAAGAAGAAGGGTGTTATTTGTTTGACGCCACTGTCTGTCTGTCTGTGCGTCTGTGTGTGGCATCGTAGCTCTCCGACGGATGGACCGCTATCGATGTGTTTTTTTTTTACATGACAGCGAGTTTCCTTGCGGTGGTTACTTAGCTATGTATGATAGAAATCGATCCAGCAGTTTGAGCTCAATAAAACAAGTGTAAACAAGTTGTCGAGGGCAAGAGGAATCTACCGATACGTCATTTAAAAAAATCCGTCCAGTATCCTGAGCTACAGGATGTACTGATTATCAGTATTTAAACCCATAACCCTACTTTCTGTTTAAGTCGCAGTCGAGTAAAATGTTGATATTGGGGTATAACGTGTACAAATATATAGTACAAGTTTCCTATTAAGAGAATATCCCCTGAAAGGGTAAGCGCTAAGTCTGGATTCAGCAATTATTTTCTATAACAAGATGTATTTTTCCGCAAAGATATCTAGGACTTTTTTGTGTAGAATTTAATAAACTTTAATGTTGCCTTACGCCATATTTTCACAGAGAACGTAGATTTTGAGTAAAACGCAAATTTCTTTTAATTAACATACATACCAAATTTCATAACTTTGGAACAGATTTCGAGGTTAGTCCTAATCCGATTGTGCTATAAAGGTTACAGTTAATTTTGAAATAATGTCAAGTAACAGAAGAATAATATTAAAACAATACAATATAATTGTTCTAAAGTTACAGCATTCCCCTGATTATTATTATCATTTTCTTTGACTACTGTTAGTTATTCTGTGCTACTGTTATATTACACACAGCTGGATTAATCTCTCTAAATTTTAGATAATATTAAAAACCCTAATTTAATTGAAAATATGATTTAGGTCAACTTTTAACATATTCTATGTTAAGTTTGCATTTGTATTCCGTCTTGAATTTATAATAATGTCTCACGAATGCACACAAGTTCCTACCTACTTATAATTACCTATTTGTTATTTAAGGCGTAACCTATTTCACTTCGTATAATATTTTTCGTTTCTCATGCTCTGAAAGAGAGTCATTGATGTTCTAAAGGTGCGTATCAATTACGATTTTTTTTTAAATTTTTTACGGTAATTAATTGAAATTTGCGTTTAAAAGTTTAAATGGATTTGTCATACAGTTTCCATTCTTTCCCATTCCATAAATAACGATAATACTGCCTAAATTGTTAATCGAGAGTACCCTCAATAAATACTATAAAAATGATACTAGTCATGTTTTTAAAAAACACATGCAATTTACTTTCCTCTTAGTCGAAATTAAAATTAGTCTTTAACTCGGCTGAAAGGCATCATTTCAGCCTCGGACTACCTCGGCAGGGAATGCAGGGATGAGTGACTTCCATACCTTGGTTAACAATCTAATTTAGTTTAAATATGTGCAAACATTACATGATTTTATGGTAATTCATGGATAATGTCGCGGGCTATGCATATGTCGCAGGCATTTTGTAAGAATCCGCCGTTTACAAACGGCGCCGTCATTTTATAAACGCGAAACGGTTTGCAAATTGACGAAGGCAATATGTCAGTGCGCTTAATAGTCAACGTCAAACGTTGTGAGTTTCTTTAGGGTGACTGGCTTAAAAAAAACTTAAACAGCACAACTTAGGCAAATTAACAGCCCTTAATTCTGGGCGGTTAATTTGCCCTTCGAGCATCTGAAGCTACCTAACAAACCTACCTATTGATTTAGTGTGACGTCCGTGGAAACATTACACTTTGGGGATAAAAGCGTAGGTAGGTACTTACCTACTTGGGTTAGATGTTTTCACGGACGTCACACTAAATCAATAGGTAGGTAGGTTTGGTTAGTTAGGTAGCTTGAAAGCCTTCAAATGCCCGACAATCCGCCCAGAAATAGGGCGAAGCGGGGCTCCGTCTAGTTAAGTTGTGAAGGAAATGTTTTTTGAAAAGAAACAGTCCGACGAACTCCAGATTTGATGCATACCCCGTTTTTATAGTTTTGATGTGCAGCGCCACGCGTGGTAAATTAAAGAACTAATTCGACCCAAAATGCCGCGGCAAAATGCAAACGGCGCCGTTAATGCAATAAGGTATTTTACATAATGCCGATATTTTACAAATTACCTTCGGCAACAACGGCTTCGGTTTTATAAAATGACGGCGCCGTTTGTAAACGGCGGATTACATATATTAATATTAAATGTACAACGAAATGTAGGTAACATTAGGTATTTTATATTTATAGTTCTGTGTTATCCATAAAAGGAAATAAAATAGACTGTTCGCTGTTATTTGCTGTCTGACAGTATGCGCATGTATATATTTATCACATCCCCGACCATGAGACAGTCCAGTAGACAATACCTATTGAATAAAGTTTATTCATATAATTCCTTTGCGTGGCCTTAAAGTGGTGAATACATATGAAGGACATAATGACATAGCTGAATTAAATGTCTAACACGATTCAATAATGTATTTTATCAAGTAAATAAGTATGAGTGGTGTACGTGTTCCAAAGCAATAATAAGACCTAATAAGACCAGCCAGGGCCTACCGCGAACACCGAAGTTCGCAAATTGCGGGCATCTTTCTCTGTCACTCTAATTACGCCTTAATTGGAGTAAAAGAGAAAGTGACCCGCAATTTGCGAACTTCGGTGTTCGCGGTAGGCCCTCAGAACCACATTTATTGACAACAGTCCATGTCTCATGGCTCCTCTACACGATAGGCCAGCGCTGGACCAGTGAGATGGCCATGCGATGGTTATGGGTCCTCTACACGATGGCCCAGCGCTGGACCAGTGAGATGGCATTGCGATGGTTATGGGTCCTCTACACGATGGCCCAGCGCTGGACCAGTGAGATGGCATTGCGATGGTTATGGGTCCTCTACACGATGGCCCAGCGCTGGACCAGTGAGATGGCATTGCGATGGTTATGGGTCCTCTACACGATGGCCCAGCGCTGGACCAGTGAGATGGCATTGCGATGGTTATGGGTCCTCTACACGATGGCCCAGCGCTGGACCAGTGAGATGGCATTGCGATGGTTGAGAGCACGCACTATGGAATGGGCCACGTGTAGATGCGTACGCACTACGCACAATTGATGAGCGGACGAAAAACTGACACCGTGGCCATTCCATCGCCATCCCGCCGCGCCATAAGCCATCCGACTCTATTACCTTCTTTACACGCTGGCCCATCTTAGTGGGCGAGTGCGATGGCCCAGGTCCACATGGAGTTGCGCGCGAAGAAATTTTAATTGTTCTTTGATGATTGGTAATTAAACCGAATCTGTCTGTGAAACTGCTTTGAAATAAATTCAGAAACAGAATTTTAAAAATCTTCCATTTTAATCCATACCCTTAGCCCAGTAAGGCTTTATATGTAGATCTAAAATTATACTCAATTGACTATTAACTGAACTGAAACTTTCATTATACAACTCCTCAGCATTCATTATACAATTATCACTAGAAGTAGTTGCTTAAAAATAGGTTGTCGTTGTTACATTACTTAGGTAGACTCGAAGAATTCCTTTTTCCGTTCACTGTCCCCATACAAAATGATATGACAAAGTCACGCGTCCAAGTGTGCTTCCACTCTGAAGTTGTGAACCCAAAGTCGAAGCAAGGACTCCTCAAAAAGGCTTCATGACCCCACATTGGGGGCACCCGTGCACCCGTGCAGCCGTGCAGGGAACGTGTCAATTCCAGGTTGCTGAAGATGCTGTGACGACGGTTCCAATTCGTCTTAGAGCACTGACACCGGAGGGCCTGGAGGCCTTTGGTCACTTTTATTGTGTATTGTATAATTGTACATGATATTTAATCCAGTCCAGTTTATAATCTATATTATTGTTTTCTTAAGAGAATAGTGGACGACCGCTTCTACATAAATACGTAGTCCTCATTCTCAAATAGGTATATGTAGTTACAAAATTTGATGATTTTGATGTACATTAACTATAGCTATGCTCCTTCGCTTGACTTTGTATGATTTTATTATTATTATTATATATGTAAGAGTTAGGAGCTAAAAAAGTTCCATACAAAATATAAAAAGCTTTTAACTCTTATATTTTATTAATTGAGAATTCTCCCTCGTTTGGTGGTTAATATACATCAAATTGTATAAATATATTTTCTATAATGTTAATACCCAGAGAGGAAAATAGGGACTACGTTTGTATGGAAAAGCGGTAGTCTTCTTGCTCTACGCGTAGACATGTAAATATTTCAAATGTTTAAGGCTGACGGCCCCTTCTCTGGGTTGTCAGTAATGTTTAAGGCTGGTACTGTGGAATGACCCTGAATAATAGACGGCCCCTTCTCTGGGTTGTCAGTAATGTTTAAGGCTGGTACTGTGGAATTAACTAGAATAATAGACGGCCCCTTCTCTGGGTTGTCAGTAATGTTTAAGGCTGGTACTGTGGAATTAACCTGAATAACGGACGGCCCCTTCTCTGGGTTGTCAGTAATGTTCAAGGCTGGTACTGTGGAATGAACCTGAATAATAGACGGCCCCTTCTCTGCGTTGTCAGTAATGTTCAAGGCTGGTACTGTGGAATTAACCTGAATAACAGACGGCCCCTTCTCTGGGTTGTCAGAAATGTTCAAGGCTGGTACTGTGGAATTAACCTGAATAACAGACGGCCCCTTCTCTGGGTTGTCAGTAATTTTGTGTGGGGATCGTGTGGTACGAGTATCATATCCATCGTTTTACGCATTAGTACCTACCTACCTCAATTGACCGAGTGCAAGCGAAGGTCTCCGTTTCGGCTTGGGTAAAATTTCTTTTCCCCTCACTAGCTCGGAAAGTTGTCTTTTATCCTTCAATACAAGCGGGGAAAAACGCGTTTTATCCACTAGTGGGGAAAGTAATTTGACCTTGGATGGAGCGTGTTTAAGTAGCTTGACAGATAACAAAACGTAAATCATTTATGATAATGATTCGTTCGATATTAATTATCATTAAATAAATGGTTTGAAAATCTAATGAAAAATACCAAATTTAGCTTTATTTAATGATTTTAAGTCATAAACCTTAAAATACCATAAGAAACGTTTGTTTTTTATAATGATGTTAAATATAATTCTGAACGCACAAGTTGAGTCGATGAATTTCAAAACGCATCGTTGACATTCATTCATTGACATTCAGAAATGTCAACATTGTCAACAAATTTTTTACTAAAAAACTTTTCTCACCGAGTTATAATATCGTAAAGAAATGAGTGATTCCAGTGATGAAGATGATCTAACGCCTGTGGATGTTGCATTTTCCTCGCTATAGTGAGGTGAAAAGTTTTGTGTTATACACGGGCGCAAATGTATTTTACTTCTCGTGTGTTGAAACACTCGCTACGCTCAGGATTCTATTTCACCTATAGAATCCTTTCGCTTGCTTGTGTTTCAATTTTACACTCGCGGGTGAAATACAACTTTGCACCCTTGCATAACAAATAACTATTCGTAGTTATGTCCGGCTGTTCTCCTCTACATGTCGCATTTCTCAACCGGTTCTCGTGAAACTTGGTAAGTAATAATTATAATTAATAATATACCTGTATTGATTTTTTTTCGACTTGAAAAAAATTTGTTTGTTTTCGGAAAATATTCAAAATGGCCGATCTATGGGGGTTCGCTACAGTTCACAGAGCCACTAGTTTTTTAGACCAAATCTGCTGATGTGAAACTCTTTTGTCTCTTTTATTAAACAGCATATCTCGTTAACTTAAGACTCGAAAGACTTCGCTGTTAAATGACGTCTTTCTTTGTGATCGTCCGTTAAATTAGTTCGAAAATATTTGTATTACGTATTACCATACCAACCAGCATTGGCAGTGTGTCAAACTTGGTTCTCAGTTGTGTCGAAATAAGAAAACCGGTGGGAATAGAATACTGTGGATAGTAATGATGATAACAGGTGACCGCTAGTCTCCTCCCATAGCCCACAGCTTTATGTATGAACAAGGCAAATGGTTTGAATTTAATTAGCACGCTTATATGCTGAAAGGGTACACTTATATAAGGCCAACCAATACATATAAGCAATATGCTTATGTATAGGTGAGCGGATGACAAGGACTTTGTAAGGGTATTTGGATAGCGCTTAATCATATGGGTTAGCGCTAAAGAAATGGGATTTAACAGCAAAATGAAAGGGTTTTGTTGGGCAAAGGGACGGTCCCTGGTTTTCCCTAGTAGTACAATCGGATTAGGTCTAACCTCGAAATCCTTCCAAAGTTATGAAATTTGCTATGTATGTTATTAAAGGTCTCTTTTTCATGTCCACACTATTTGACATTTGGGGACCTCGAGGAATAGCAGCCATCTTGGAAAATGTGTACCATCCCGGAGAAATTTGCGTTTTACTCTAAATATACGTTCTCTATGAAAATATGATGTAAGGCAACATTAAAGCTTATTAAATTCTACACAAAAGTCCTAGATATCTTTGCGGAAAAAATACATCTTGTTATAGAAAATAATAGCTGAATCCAGATTTAACGCTTATACCCTTTCAGGGGATATTCTCTTAATAGTAAACTTGTAGCCTGTAGGAATATGAATTCCACTTATGTCTATACATTTGTACACGTTATACCCCAATATCAACATTTTACTCGACTGCGACTTAAACAGAAAGTATAAATATTGATAATCAGTACACCCTGTAACTCAGGATACTGGACGGATTTTAGAAAATGACGTATCGGTAGATTCCTCTTGCCCTTCACAACCTGTTTACACTTGTTTTATTAAAGAAAAAATCAATACAGCCGCCTTGAGAGGATGCCGAATATTAAATCATATTTTTACTCTAGCGTCTAAACTATTGAGTGGATTTCAATGAAATAGACATCAGTAGATCCATAATTGGTACACGAGTGCTATGCAATACAAATTTACTTAAATAAATGGAGGAAAAATATTTAGGACTTAAAAATGTGACTGCAAAAACAGATTTTAGGTCTTAAATGGGGTTTAAACAATAGTGACAGTAATGAAATGTCTACAATTTCAGGGATCCCTGTTTGCGTGTCATAAAATTGGAGCTTCGGGGACCACGGGGATCAAACGCCATCTTGAACAGTATAAGTCTTTTTTGGTTTTCTGTTTTTCTCGGAATATCTGGGTTTAATGTGAGTACTGTGCATGGCGAAACGAAAGCTAATTAAATTCCACACTAAAAAGGTATACACCACAATGTCCCAAAAAAGAAGCCTTTTTTCTAGAAATAGGGCTCAGAAGCTTACAAGTTTCCACACAATTTTTTTTTCGTGGTTGAGTAGATAATGTTTTTGTGTTCCAAAAATTGGTAAAAAAATATACAAGTATTTTTTATTCACCCGTCTTAAAATAAAATTTTAGTAGATGATAAATATAACCTTTTGAGTTTTTGACTTCTGAGCCATATTTCTAGGAGAAAGCTCCGTTTTAGGGACATGGTGTTTTATACCTTTTTTGTGTAGAACTTAATAAGCTTTTGTTTCGCCATATCACCTGTATGTATTTATAATCCTGGCCAACCATAACTACGTACCCTATGTTTTCGTGTTTTATTGCAATCCGTGGTATCTAATTAATAAATATTTGGGGACAATTTAAGCGCTTCACGCACCTTACTGAGTTCAGTAACTGACGAAAGGGACGCAGCTATACGTTAGACTCGGTAGAGACATAAGCATCCCATTTCTACGTATTGCTGCAACCCTTTCGTCAGGGACTGGATTAAGTAAGGTTTGTGCAGAGCTTTTTTAAAGGGATTTTCGGGATTTTTAAAGTAAAACAGTTTTACCTAGTACGTTTATTTAAATAAGACTAATTAAGAGAAATATGCAAGTAAAAAACGAAATAAAATGTTTATAATTGTTTTTTTAAATGTCACTTATAACGGACAATGGAACATATTTATCACTCTCGATTTCTCGTGATTTTGAAATATGTCTCACGATAGTTTAAGTGCGGACAATGGAACATTAAAAAAACATTTTATTTCTTCAAGATGATGCCAAGATGAAGAAAATGCCAAGAAAACACCAACTTAGATTATCATCTAAACTCCATCGCGCGCACATCCATCACGCTCAGGGAGAGTGAGAGAAGTACACGACCTATACCATACGCACTGTTAGCGTGAAGATTTGAAGAACAGTTAGTGTCAATAATGCCTTGTTCGGCTTGTTCCCATTCGCCCGCTCTTCCTTGGAACTGCTAATGATCACGTGTCGTGTGGGAACCACGGCGCCGCCGCGCCGCTTCCGCGTCACCTCGCTGCGCCGGCGCACACCTGCGGTGGCCGCATGGTTGCATTTTTATCGCCTGTCACTATGCCTGTCACTTTCGCACTTACATACTTGTTAGAACGTGACAGGCATGGCGACAAGCGATAAAAATGCGACCGTGCTAGGCCCGGTTGACGTGCTCGTCTCGTTCTATGCAACTACGAAACGAATACTTTAAGCATTAATCTATTAATTGGATATAAATAAGTGTAAAGCTAGCGTTCTCTTGATTTTAACTACTACATTGGTTAAATAATTGAGAGTATAATAAAACAAACGAAACTAGGGCCGATTTAGCACAAATCGGCTATATAATTAAATCGTCTTTGGCCCACTGTAGTTTTTATTATTATCATAAGAAAAAATGATACTACCTACGAATTGAGAATGAGGATGAATATGACTTTAGTTTTAAGGGGCTATCCGAGGTTTTCATCGATTTTTGACAAATTTTGAATTGTATCTCCTACTTTTGCAGTACAGATAAAATGATAAGACAAACGTATATTATTATCGGTTCTTCAATCTTTTATCTCCATTTTTGCCTACCGGATTTTGAAGGAAATGAATACTTATTTATTTTACTTATTATTTATGATTTTTTTAAATATTGTCTAACAAAACATACATAACATAACATTCTTTTTTTTTGATATTTTTAAATACAATAAATTTTATCTTATCTTAAAACACTTTTTTCGTATCTGGATTGCTGTAAAAGATCTTACATATACGATATCTACATGTATATTTGGGTTTGTCTTTCACGTCTCTAAAAATTTGTCTAAGGTTTTGATTTTAAACTAATTAACACAAAAGTTATGGCCAGAAAACCAGTTTTTTTTGCCTAAAATTGTTAAACAATGATGCCAAATATCTCGAAAACAATGAACTGCTTAAAGCAACGGCTTAGCTGTTAATATGATAACGATAAGCTACAAAAACAAAAACATTAGAAAACTAAGGGATTCACATCGAAGGTCATTGGGGCATGGGATATCCCCTTAATGTTAATGTCGACTCCATAGCTCACTTTAGTCTTACTGTGCTATGAAATGATATGAAAGCTCCGAAGCCTGCTACTGATATTTGATCAAATTTGTATTTGCGTCTCGCATTTTGCTTAATGAGAGAGTGAGACGCATGCACATTTGATCAAATATTGGACAGGTGAAATACCACCCTAATCTGGATGGTGGATGGGCATTACCGGCGGTTGGCGGTACACATTACAGAGTTAAAAAAGGTTTGTCTGTAATTTTGTATGTTATAAAAATAAATTATTAAATAAAAATTACTTATAACATTTAAAACTTTCGCGGTTTGAACACATATTAAATCACATTTAGAAACGGGTCTATCGCGAATTTATTTTGTTACCTTTATTTACCGACGTTTCGACACAGGTTTCACTGGTCGTGGTCGCGGCTAACTGACGTCCCAGCAAAATGTCAAAACAGAGATTTGTGTGACTACCCCACGAAAAGTGCATTTAAAGTTTGAGGTAGACATCACATTTTCAAACCACCCACTACACATATGACGACGACGGTCGTGACCAGTGAAACCTGTGTCGAAACATCGGTAAATAAAGGTAACAAAATAAATTCGCGATAGACCCGTTTCTTAATGTGATTTAAAAATTACTTAATAAAAAAATAAAAAAACGGTTATCTATCTTTTATATATATAAACGTAAAAAAGTCCTGACTAACTGACTGACTGACTCACTTAAGTCAACGCCCAGCCCAAACTGTTGGACCTAGAGAGCTGAATTTTTCACAATAGATAGCTTTTATGACGTTAGTATCCACTAAGAAGGGGTTTTTCAAAATTCATCCCCTAAGGTGGTGAAAAAGGGGTTGAAAGTTTGTATGGAGATCATAATTTACGAATTTAGAGTTAAACATGATTATGTTTTTCATTCATGCGTCACGCTCTTAACAATGTCTTAAAACTAAAAATGGAAAAATAAAAACTTATAAAATAAAGATAAACCGACTTCAAAAAGGATGAAATAAAATGTTATCCTTTTTAGGGTTCCGTGTTTAAGTATATGCGTTACCAACTGATATGTTTGAAGTCGGTGCCAAGAAAAGTAGTAACAATACCAGTCAAAAATAATGAGCTTTATGTATATAAATCCCATTACAACTGTACAAATATTATAAACGTGAAAGTAATTCTGTCTGCCTCTTTGTTACCTTTTCATGGCTAAACAACTGAACCGCTTTAGCTGAAATTTGGCATGAAGGTTCCTTGAATTGTTTTATATTTTGAAATGTAGTCCTCTGGATAAGCGACAGAAAATAACTCAGTCCCAATCCCACACTTGCGTGCTATGGACTGTTCATAAATTAGTAAGAAATGCTCTTTAAAAAATACGACAAATAAACGCATTAAATTTACACTAATGTGCCGACAAGCGTGGTACGAACTGCGCCAAGAAGGTTCAAAGGGTTGTGTTCTGTTCTGAGGTGTGTTCTTAAATACCTACAGAAAGTTCGTTTATTGTCGTCGTGTAACGCTGCGTCTTACATAGGCGAACAGTCGCGAACGCGAAGCGAAGCGACGCGGCGCGGCGCGGCCGGCCCAAGGCGTTCGCGTTCGCAAAGAGATCGCCCACGTAGGATTTTATGAGGACATGTGTTCTTCTCGGAAAATATTCAAAGAGAGGCTTAAGTGGTGTCAGGACAATCAGACTCAAATTAAAATGGACATGTTAGCCACTCACCACCAAGCCAAAGACTTTTTGCAAAGTTCTGGAAGCACACAAATAAGTTGAATCCCAAAACAGGTGTCCCCGCGGCGGTTGACGGCCTCTGTGAACCGGTCGACATCGCTAATTTGTTCAGAGCTTCCTTCAAGACTGTAAAGCAGGTCCCTGAGCGGGTGGATCAGGTGTTCTCTACTGATGGTCGTCACACCGATGTACAAGTAAGGTTCTCTTTAAAGGAGGTTGATCACATCATTAAGTCCATGACCAGAGGGAAGTCCCCGGGGCATGAGGGACTCAGTATAGAGCACCTGGTACATGCGGGGGTACACTTACCTCGAGTGCTCAAACTGTTATTTAACCTGTGTATCAGCCATTGTCATCTTCCGGAGGATCTCATGAAAACGATAGTTGTCCCAATATCAAAAAACAAAACTGGGAACGCCTCCGATAGTTCCAATTATAGGCCAATATCACTGGCAACCACGGTGGCCAAGGTGCTTGACGGTCTGCTTGATAACTTACTGGCGAAGCACATTAAAACGCAAGATGCGCAGTTTGGTTTCAAACCGGGTCTATCTACAGAGAGTGCCATTCTTTGTTTCAAGCATACCGTTAAGTACTATGTTAAAGGGAAAACTCGTTTTTGCCTGCTTTTTGGATCTGTCGAAGGCGTTCGATACGGTTTCGTATGACATACTATGGGATAAGATGGAAAACGACACGAGCACTCCGAGGGAGGTTATTAACCTGTTTCGGTATTGGTACGGGCATCAAACCAACCAGGTGAGATGGGCGGGCGCGCACTCGGAAGTGTACAGATTGGAGTGCGGGGTGAGGCAGGGTGGACTCACCTCACCGCGCTTATTCAGTCTGTACATGGATGAGCTGATTGCTGGACTCAGCAGCTCGAATATAGTGAACAACATTAGCTATGGTATATGGTGCTGCTGTGTCCATCAATCAGTGCGCTAGTGAAACTTTTAAAGGTATGTGAAGATTATGCGGTCGCTCATGTTCTGAGGTACAACACAAGTAAGAGCGAGCTGTTAGTCTTTAAAGCAGGTAACAAGGCTTTTGACGAACTACCACCTGTCAGCTTGTGTGGTGCTGCTCTTAAAAGGGTGACGCGCTTTAAGTATCTCGGACACTGGGTGACCGATAATCTTCAGGATGACGTCGATATAGAGAGGGAGCGCAGGACATTGGCGGTGCGTTGTAATATGTTGTCTCGCAGGTTTGCGCGGTGTAACGGGAATGTCAAAATAACGCTATTTAAAGCATTTTGTCAGACCTTTTATACGTGCAGCCTGTGGACAAATTATACTAAAAAAGCCTTCAATGCCCTGCGCGTGCAGTACAACAATGGGTTCAGGATGCTGTTGGGACTGCCTCGTTTTTGCAGCGCGTCAGGTATGTTCGCGGAGGCGCGTACGGACTGCTTCGGTGCGATAATACGCAAAAGAACTGCCTCCCTGATGCGTCGCGTGCGAGACAGTTCCAACAGCCTCGTGCGCCTAGTGTTAGAGTCACCTGCTTGCGCCTTCTGGAAACATTGGGACAATGTACATATGGGATCCAGAGGCTTAGTTTATAAGTTATTATAAGTTAGTATAGGTTTAACTAACATAGGCTTAAGGGAATGTACACTATGGACATTAGTCTGAAATAAAATATATTGATTGATTGATTGATTGTAGGACACTTCTATAGGTATCAAAGGATTAATTAAGGCGCCGTGCCGCGCCGCTTAGCGTTTGCGTGTTGTTCGCCTACGTAGTACGCTGCGTTAGGCAATCTAACGTACATACTTATATAGCCGCAGCCTTATCAAATTGCACCAAAATCACTATGAATATATGGTTCAAAATTTGGCTTGGCACCGACTTCAAACATATCAGTTGGTAACGCATATACTTAAACACGGAACCCTAAAAAGGATAATATTTTATTTCATCCTTTTCGAAGTCGGTTTATCTTTTTTTATAAGTTTTTATTTAAGGTCTAAAATTGCTTAAAAATTCTCGGGAAATACAATTTCCTAATTTCCGCAACCGTGAAATGCTGTTGCTCCAAATAACTATAGTTCCGCTTTTACTATTAGGTATGATGCCAAAGTTATTAAATTGGTTATAGGTAGATTTGTATTAATTTCGTATACGGTCAAATTGTTTAAATATTGCCAAGGAGTCAAAAGGGTTGTGGCAATTAGGATGAATAGTGAGAATGCTTAAACTGAGAACTTAAAACTGGCCTGGTTTGATCAAAATTGACCTCGTTCACGATTTACTACTAGGGACAGTAAAATTTTATTGGTATATTTATTATTTAGCCTTTTTACCTAGCATGGCACCGCAGCCGCACGATGGAGCAGCGGACGCGCAGGTTCAACGCTCTTCATGACTCACCGTAATAAGCCTGACTAGGTACGGCGAATCCAAAACAGCCTCGCTCGCTCCATCCCTTCCATTCCATTTGAACAGACCCAGATATTAAGACATTGTTTAGGGTTCGCTAACTTCCCATACCTTACCTTACCTCCATCTTAACTTGAAATAAAATGGGAAATAAGGTATTTCACTATATTTAAAATAAAGTATTTACCACCATGCAAGAAATAAAGCGCCAGAAGATAAATAGAGAAACGTACAGCGTACACAGCAGTTATTTTTAGACACAATTTCTATTTTAAAACCCGTATAAAACTATAAAGAGTAGGTAATTTGATCGTGACGTCACATACTTCATATAAATTCCATAGTAGCAAATCGTTCTGTTTTGACAGTTCGAAAAAAGAAACTGATTTGACTAGTAGTCAAATATCCTATTGTTGGATAGGTACTATGTAGGTAAGTACAACAAACTACTTACATACCTATAGAAGTTGTTCGCCTTCCTTTCTAGCGAGCACACTTAATAGAAAGTGAGGCAAACAGCAAATTAGTAACATATGACTCGCAGGTTTATAAAATGCTACCCAGGTGCCCCTTTTGATTCATTAGGTATTTATACATTACGGAACGGACAGTAAGTAAAAGTAGAGAAGTACCTAAATATTTAACCAGAGTGGATTGAATTGACCAATTAAGTTTTGTGTGACTGATTTGTAAAACGGTTCTTACTCGTAGATACGTTTTAATGCCAGATGACTCTATTATATTTCATCAGGGATTTTAGAATGTAGGTATGTATTTACTATTTAGTCAACTATTCGCCATCTACAGGCAGCACCTATCATGGCGGATTTACTACGACGGTGAAAAGGTACTCCTCTCGAGATTTACGTGCAGCGGCACGTAGTACAAGTACCTAACAAGATATTAAGATTGCATTTGCTAACCCCTCTTCTGCATACGCAACCTACTTTTATAGCTTTCTGTTTCACATACTACCAATTTTTTAACTGGCTACAAGATTTCAAAAGGAGGAGGTTCTCAATTCAGTTGTGTTTTTTTAATTTAAAATTGTTTATTTTATACCGTAATTTTTTGACCGATTTTGAAGTTTTTTTTATTTATTGAAAGGCTAGCTATAATGTAATCCGGCGGATTATACGATCTGACTGCGACATATACATATAGATTGGTTCCATTTTGATAATGGGGCCATGAGGAATCGAAGGAACTCCTCGAATCTTAAAGGCACACTTAATTGAGTTTTGTATTTTTATCAACAAATATCACTTACATTAAAAAAGTGACATTTGATGAACCGCAACTGCTGCTGATGAATCCGAACGGAAATCTTCAACTACGCATAGTTTACGTTTGGCGACTTGTTCTCTTCGATATGTTTGTTAAGCAAGTTAGATTTTGAAGCCACATTTTCGCCCAGAAAATAAAAACTAGAAAAAATTACCATGACTATTTCAAATACGATTTTTTATAGGTACGTTAAGGTGGCTGATCTCAACTCGACAAAAATAAAACCTTTTGGAACTTGCAGAAAGGGAATGATGCTGAAATTGAAGTTTGTATCCATCTCGATAGGTGCGTTCTGGGTTTAAAGAATGGCTGAATATCTTGATCTAGCAAAATAAGCCCTTAAATATTTTGATATCATTTGCTACTTCTTATTTATGCGAGCTGAGATTTTCAACATAGGTAAATCAAACAAGCTCTTTCTGAATACAGGCACTGAATACAAATAAATAAATTCAGTTTAGGTTCCTGCCTAAAAAATGATTTTTAGTTAGGCACCTAAGGCACATTTACATCCTTTAAATTTTAAAGGATTTACAAAAATCTAATCTTCTCTCGATGCTGAATTTCGCGACCCCCTTGGATAAGCGCGTCCCACAGTTTGAAAAACACTGATTTAAAATATTATCTTATAAAAAGTTTCTCAAGCGACTTAAATTTTCCGTCGGAGGGCTCGTCTATCAAATATTTGGGTTGTCGACTAGTCGCTCGCAGTTTGTAGGTCTCAAGACACGCTAGTTTGCCCTGCAGCAAGTGCCATGCGACAAGGGACAGTTCTAAGACATTCTGTTGAGCGAATCAACCTGCCAGAGACGTTTACTTTCGAAAACGACGACATCTTATTATCTGTCTGATAAGTTTAGACAAATGTATAAAGTAGTTCATCATTATTTAGTAACACATCATAGGTGAGGCGACAGGGGCTGGGAAAAGTCAATATAGTTTTTTTTTAACTTGCGACTTAACTTATAGAAATCTTTTTGTGTTTTTTTTGTATTACGCTTACAATGTCATTATACCTAAAATGTAGCGTTTTAAAGTATCCTTTTTATGTAATATTTAAACATATCGTTGGTAAGAAAGGGTTGCCAATTTTCGGCAATAATTTAGAAAACACACATAAGATGTTTTGGATAGCGTAGTAAATACTCAGAAGGCTATAATTTAGAGTTTCTACTGCCACGTTCTCCTGCAGTATCAAAAATTATGCCACGCCGAGGTCACGCCGATCACGCCGCCGCCGCCGGTCCAAAAATCATCGGACGCCGCCGCCGATGATTTTGCCATCGGCGTACAGGTCTACCTGGGGTTTACTTGCGGCGTAACACAGACCTGCAGTTACAGTTCCGTACGGACTACGGTGCTTAACAAAAATCAAATGCTAATGAACAATTGAACACCTGTCTCCCACCAAGACTCAATCAACACTACACCTTGTCTCTGACAAATCGGCCTTGCCGCGGTACCCAAAACTAACCGAGTTTGGGGCTTGGAAAAACTCACCAGTTTCTTTTGCTAATTTGACCAGCAACTTGACTAGATTTCTATATGTATGTATATTTAAAGTAAGGCTGACAAAAGAGTCAGACTTATAAGTTTATTTAAATTTATGAACGTAACGTATTTTTTAATACAGTTGCTCAAAAAGTGCTACTTTACGTAGCTGTTTAGCGTGCGGAAACTTGTTTTTCGCGAACTAGTGCTTTTTACTTTTCCAATTTTTTTAAATTTATACTTGTTCCAATTCATGACTACTTATTAATATTAGTTTCCTTTAAGCGTCGTAATCAATATAAAAACCTACTGTTAATGTAAGAATACGAAAAATATACATATTTCATATTTTATTACTTACCTCTTCATCATTATAACACGTTTATTTTTTAATACTGAATATTGAAAAACCGTTCTTAATAAGTTGTCTGAATGGAACGGAATAGCTATGGAAGGTAGAGGTAGGAGGAATAGCTGCCGAAACGCCTGTCAAAGAAGAGGCGTTTTTAGGGTTCCGTATCAAAAAGGTGCCCCCCCCCCCCTCTTATCTACGATCTATCTTAAGAGATAATTTTTGACATTGTGTTTAGTATAACTATCATTACTTTCTGACATTTTATCTCACTGTATTTGACTTTTAATTTTTTTATTTTGTTATGATTTGTTTGTTTTTATTTATTTTTAAATTATTTTACGGAATTATTATTTTTTGCAATTTAACGATCTTTTTGTGAGTTCATGTTATTTAGATACATTGTGACATTGTTAAATATCATGTAATTTCCAATAAGAAATAAATTAATCTAATCTAATCTAATCTAATCTAATCTAATCTATCTCCGAAGTTTACCAAACAAAAATTATGAAATTATTACACAATAATAACATTACTAAATATTACAGGAAAAATATAATCACACCTCTATCTGAAACTCTAGGTCCATGGGGTCCCAGCGCGCACAAGTTGTTTGCAGAAATCGCGAAGCGTCTGGTTGACGTAACTGGTGACCGAAGAGCTGGCGGCTTCCTCGCACAACGTATCAGCATTGCGATACAGCGAAGAAATGCCGCCAGCATCCTTGGTACAATGCCTCAAGCCTCAAGGGCCTATTTTAGATTTAAGCTAGTTATTAATTTCGTTTACGTAGTACCACTGTAAAGCCCCTAAAGCTTTCCTAAAGTAATAAAAATTAAAATATGGCCAATAAATACCCTAAGATGAAACAAGGCCAGGTTTTATCTGTATATAAAATAAACGATACAGTCCTTAATATGTATGAAAGTAACTCTATCTGTTTGTCTGTCTGTCTGATTTAGATGACATTTGACATGGAGATAGTGTAAGACCTAGGGAACGACATTACCAATCATCATCATTATTACATGCAAGCGAAGTCGCGTGCAGACGGACGGACAGATATTAACAAGAAAATGAGACTTCATCGATAACTAATTTTACGGTTTAACTCGTAACGTATTTTTAGTGACTCGCCATAGAGCGTTTAACTGTAAAATTAGTTTAATGTTAGTTAATAAGACTCACGAGAGTTTAAATTTGACTTGGCCGAATATTGCTATTTACTGACCTAAATGCCTCTATCTTGAATACTTTTTTTTAAATATCAAAGAACATTTTGTAATTGAATTTGCAATTTAAGCCCATTTGGGGGTGTTTATTATAGGTACTTGAAATATCTATGAGATTACACACAAAACCACCTTCTTTGAAATAAAACAAAAATTGTTGAAATCGTTTCACATGATAAAGAATTATCCCAGACAAACCAACATACATACAGGTCGCGCAAATTAGTAAGCCAATTTGCCGATAGATGGGGCCTTACACAATTACGCTTATTACTTATGATTCTGGTCAAAAGTCTTACGTGATCATAGTTACATGAGAAAATTTAAAGTTTGTACGGAACCCTCGGTGCGCGAGTTAAACGAACACGCACTTGGGCGGTTTTTTCTTACTGCAAGCATGTTTTAAGTTTCCAAAGGCAACATTCGATATTGTTTTTATTCCTTACTTGTTGTTTTTCTTATTTTTTCGCATCAACTGTATTAAAAAACCGGCCAAGTGCGAGTCGGACTCGCGTTCCAAGGGTTCCGTACATTACACAATTTAAACCATGTATTTTTTATGTGAAACGTGAGTGAAATGTATTTAAAACCCGTAGGCGTTGGACCAAAAACTAAGTAATTAAGTCCGACTCACACGCTTGACTGCAAATTTCTAATAGTTTTTCCTGTAATCTATAGGTAAAGATCTATTTTGTTTATTTTTTTCAAAATTTTAGACAAAGTAGTTTCGGAGATAAAGGGGGAGGGATGGTCATTTTTTGCCTATTTTCTTAAATAACTTCTAAATTGTTTATCCTAATATAACACGATATAGTTTGTAAAACTTTATTTTTTAATTTTCTTATTTACCTCCCAAAAGTGGCCCCATGTGTAAAATATTTGTTTACGTTACATGTCCGTCTTTGGCTCACAAACTTACATATGTATACCAGATTTCAACTTAATTGGTCCAGTAGTTTCGGAGAAAATAGGCTGTGACAGACGGACAGACAGCCAGAATACAGACGCACGAGTGATCCTATAAGGGTCCCTTTTTGTCCTTTTGAGGTTGTGTGTGTTGTACGGAACCCTAAAAACGTCGTTCGATACACGTGCGGAAATGTCATTCCCGAGTCTACGTCTACGAGTCTCGTCCGATATCTCTATACTCGTGGAGTAATGACATGCTTTCCGCACTAGCATCGAAATGTACTATTTTAAAATGATTCCGACAAAATTTAAAAGTAGTGTTTCCATAAAGAAGTGATATCAAACCAGCTCGATCATCTTGAGGGTGGGGCCTAAAATGAACAATGATATCTACCCCCAATTATATAACATAGAGCTAATGTTTTAACTACATACATAGTTCAGCGGCGGCTGGTGATTCTATATTATGGGTGTTCACTATCACAGTAAAAAACTACACATTGAATTAACCGACACAAAATACGGTCATTGAACTCTCTTATAGAATTTCGCTATTACGAATATCTTGACGACCGATAGACGCTAACTGCAGTTCATTTTACAAATGGATTCTAGGTTGTGAATGTTGTTTTCAAATTTTATGGAAATATGTGCTAAATTGTTAACACATCGGTTTCGGTCCAAGCAAACTCACCGCACAGCCGTCGCCCGGCCCGCCCGCGCCCGCTCCAAACAAGACATATACTTAGGTACATACATGTACTTAGGTAGGTAACACGATAAACTAAAACACCTAGTTACTTTTATCACAGCGACATAACACAACCACGGTGTTTTTTCATATTGATCTTATTTAATGACATATAAGTTTTTGTTTTTGACGAACATTGTTACGAAAGTTCAAGGTTTTCCTTTTATATTGAACTCGAGTCGATTTTGTAAACTTTTTTCACATTCTCCCGTTAAATTCATTCATTTTAAACACCTCACAACAAACAAATTATGTGCACTTACTGCTTAAACTCTTGGTTAATTATTTATAATAAAAAAATGCCAAAATTCCATTCACGCGCGTACTTTAAAATTGACTACTAACTAAGGTCTGTTTACAAACAAGTGACAATATGGCGCACACAATGCGCGCGCATTCGACGAGAGGGCGCAAGGTCAAACGGGCTACGGAGCGCCGCTCCAATTTTACCTCTTTCTTCATAGAAAATCTTCTGTTTCACGTGCGGAACTGTAGCGAAACTTCTCTTTCGCTCTCATTGAATTTCCTATTGATTTTATGTACTAAATCTTTTTCATAGGAGCGCAATCCAAAGCGCTCCGCTTCGCGCGTTACCTATGATTCCTATGAAATTATAGGAGTAGGCCGAGTAGTATAGGCCGTCTATAAACTTATAATGAATAAAGGTAATTATTTAATTGGTATTGACTTTTGTACGATAGATCTTAAAGAGTAATATATTAATTAGGCACTATAATTTTATGGGAGTGCACTGCACAAGCGCTCCTTAGAGGAAGCCGCGCCTGACATAGTTAATGTTTAATCTTAATACAAATGGGCACACAGCACAATAAACGTTGTTTTAACTACATACATAGTTAATGTTTAATCTTAATACAAATGGGCACACAGCACAATAAACGTTGTTTTAACTACATACATAGTTAATGTTTAATCTTAATACAAATGGGCGCACAGCACAATGAACGTTGTTTTGTGGACCTACTAGACGACGATACGTATAAACGATACGTAGATACGGTAAGCGTCACTTGCACCATCCCACTAACTCGGGGTTAAGCGGTTAAACCGTTAACCCAGTGCCAAATTGTACTGATAACCATGGTAACTCCAGGTTTAACCGGTTATTCGCTATTCGTATACCCTATTCAACCGTTTTAAGGTTCCGTAGTCAACTAGGAATTAACCCTTATAGTTTCGCCATGTCCGTCCGTCTGTCTGTCTGTCCGAGGCTTTGCTCCGTGATCGTTAGTGCTCATAAATAAATCAAACAAGTCGTACAATAAAATTATAAAAATGATTTTTTTAGGGATCCTCGCCTACACGTAAAGTGGGTGTAATTTTTATTTTCTTCAACCCTACAGTGTGGGGTATCGTATCGTTGTGGATAGGTCTTTGAAAACGAATAGGGGTCTTACACAAACATTTTTTGATGAAGTCAATAGTTTCGGAAATAATCGTTCTGAAGAAAAAAAATGTGTCCCTCCCCCCCAACCCCTCTTAACTTTTGAACCATGGGTCCAAAAAGTATGAAAAAAAAAGATATAGAGTACGATATTAAATGCGTTTTTTATGTAAAATAAAGTAAAATGTAAGACAAAAATTGCTTATTTTACTTATTCAGTTGTTGTTTAATATTTAATTTCTCTAAAACAGTCATTGACTGAATGAGTTTAATACCGTTGACGTTGACTATTGGCATTTGGCACTATTGGCAGTTTTAGAACGAAAAAGTGAAAAATTAAACAGTAAGAGAATTTCAACTAATTAACAATTCATTTTAAAATTACTGCAGTTTCCTAAAACACTTATGTTTTTTTATAAATATTGTAATTTAATGTTTATTATATTATTGCTATCTCCGATTGAAAGAAAGTTCTAAGGAAAATAGTACCTTACTACAGAGGCTGGGAAGTAAGGGTTGCCGGCCGAACGCATATATAATATACGGCCCAATGGATAGTTATGAGGCCGACAACCCCTTTTCACGCCGATGTATGTATAGTGCTTTTCTCAAACATGCAATAAAATAAATAAAGAAATCTCCACGAAATTAAAGTTTTATTTCTAAAGAAACTAAAAGTAAACGAGGCACAAAATATAACTACCACTTGTACCTATCTTTATCACACGTGTCGTATATTTTACACATGTAGTTAATCAATTTATTACACAAATCTTCAAGATATATTTATGTATCTTTGATTTTTTCGCCTTGCATCCGTCTGACTGTAGTTTTAGCCACAGTACCATAAGATTACATAGTTTTTGATGTTGATATTATGCTTCACATACATGCCTTAAACATGAAGTATAATAAACAGGTATTCATTAAATATTTTCGTTGAAACTCATATTAAATAACACAATCAACAACGCACAATAAATCCAATAAAATAGAATTACAGAATGAAAGATGTTCAACTTTACCTCCAACACGATTAAAAAATACCTACGCGTGTTTGAGTAGACATTTTTACCGCTTATATTTAAATAAAATATTTTAAATCTGTATTTGTAATTATAGTTTGTCAAAGGACTCTTATTTCAAACATAGACAAAGAGAATCATACTATCTTTATCTTACACTAGTACTAGCACCCGAAAGAATAGTTTTTTTTTGTTCTTATTTACTGCCAATTTGGTTTGACCAACTATAAATTTGCAATTCAATATTATTGGAATTTGTTAATAATGTTTTATTTATTATTTTTTTGGAAATTCTATACAAATAAAACTGCAAAATATATCAAATATCGTTTATTGTTTTTTAGGGTTCCGTACCCAAAGGGTAAAAACGGGACCCTATTACTAAGACTCCGCTGTCCGTCTATCCGTCTGTCTGTCCGTCTGTCCGTCTGTCCGTCTGTCTGTCACCAGGCTGTATCTCATGAACCGTGATAGCTAGACAGTTGAAATTGTTAAAACACTTGTTAAAATATGCAACAATTGCATTTTCAATACTTTGATAACAAAATCCGAAAATTCGGATTTCGGTTGGAAAATCCGGATTTAGAAACGGATCGCAAAATCGGTGAAAAATCCTGTTTGATGATATACAAAATGGTAATTTCAATAGGTCGGTAGTTGATGCAAAGTCTCCGATTGAAAGTAAGTTCTATGGAAAAAAATAAAATTCGGAATTCGGTTGGAAAATCCGGATTTAGAAACGGATCGCAATATCGGTGAAAAGTCCTGTTTGATGATATACAAAATGGTAATTTCAATAGGTCGGTAGTTGATGCAGTCTCCGATTGAAAGTAAGTTCTATGGAAAAAAATCATGGTCATACGTCTATTACTTTAAGTAAGTAGGTACTGATGATGCAAATTTGCCTTGTCTTTTTGGTTTCCTCGTATTCGATATGAAAAGTTTAACTCGGGTGAAAGGCACCAAACATCATTTCATCCCTTTCTTAACAATCTTCTATACTAACTCCAGTTTAACCTATTGTGACGGAAGGGTAACTACGGAACCCTACACTGAGCATGGCCCGACGTGCTCTTGGTCGGTTTTTCTACGTTAATTAGGTACCTCAGAACTCCGATTTGGAAAATTATTTTTGTTCCAAGTTGGTCCCATTTCTGCTTAATCCAGTTAATTCCAGTTCTGATGATGGGATCCACTAGGACTTAAGGGATCTCCTCAATTGTTGATGGATTCAGCGCGAAACTTTTTATTGACATGACACATGACTGTTCGGCCAAACAGGAACGGGTCCTGCAGAATGCTGTCTCACTTTTAGTAAAACAAAAAAAATTAAACTATAAATGGAAAAATCTAAATAACCTTTAGCAAAAGAAAAACCGACCGAAATAAAGTATTTTATGCGCTTTTTTATGCGCTAGCTTACTTTGTTTCTCCTCCAACTGCAGCAGTTCAATGTTTTGACGCTTTTAAGATTTAACTTGGCACCGACTCTCCGTCAACCGGCCCTCATCGTTATCTACCTACCTATTCTGTAACTTATCTGCAATCACTGATGCTGATGAGCCTCACACTACTGTACTGAACCGATTTTGAAACGGCTGTGAAAGTTTTCGACCAATTTCAATTAAAACAGCAATAATATGGAGTTTAATTTTAGGGTAGTACTAAAATGTTCGTAATGAATCTACCCTCCCATTTCGTCGATATTAATCTTTTATAACTTCATGGAAATTTCCATTCGTTGTTCCTTTAGTACCTAACCTTTTGTACATAATGTACATATTTCCTGCCAACTTAACTATTTATTTGCAAATGTAGCTATTCTAACGGTTCCCTAATATAGCTATTCAATCAAATGAATTAATAAAACGATGTATTCCTAAGTAGGAGGTATACCTAGGTGCATTGTACGCTGATGACAGGAAATGGTTAAGCCAACACCAGCAACAAAAACCGGCCGCAGACTAAACCACCTCAGTTAACTATTTTGCATCCGGCCTCCACTTGATAGATCGCAGCAGCCTTAAGAAAACACACAAGAACTTCGCATTATATCCATCCGCTACGTGATTACAATCAAGTATACGATATAACAGAGTTCTTTATCGTATATGTTATTTACATTGTCCTTACTTAAGCAAGAGCTACCCGCCGACTAGCCGAGACGAAATTGTACCAGATTATAAATTTGTTTGTAGGTACCTACCTACTACCTTTGTACGCAGAATTGGTGATATGGTAACAAATATCACGGCCTGGATTATATTTTATTCCTATAACTCAAAATTTTGATAAAGTTATACTGTAGAATCAATGTTATTTAAATTACATTGTAGTCACTGAAAGAACCGATTTTTACCCGACAGCGCGACGCAAAAGAAGGGTAATGCGTTTATCAATATATGTGTATATGTATGTTTGTTCCTTTGTGGACCGATTTTGATGATTATTACGTCAATGAGGGCTACCGTAGGTCCAGAAAAACAGATCTCAAAATTCTTCTATGCTTATTTTTATAAAATCAATACGTTGTAGTATACACAAAGGTATATTTAAAGTCTAAATGTGCCATTTTTCAACCTGTGTAATTTTGCATATATTTTAGTTGACACTTTTTGAAACCACTAACATTTATTGAGCTATACTTATCTATCCTCCTGCCGGATTTTTTTCGTTAAAGATGGGATACAAGCCCAGAGGCCTTTTTTAGGTTCACATGGTTCCGACCCAAGACTTCGACGTATGATTACTGATGATTGTATTATGGGTGTGAGATTTTTGGCATCATAAAGGGTATCAGTAGAAGGTTAAGAAACCTAAGAAACACCGAAATTCGATGTCTTTTCTATAGGACTCTGGGCCACTACCTTAAAAAAATGTTTTTGCCTAGATTGTGTATTACTGAATTTATTCAAATGATTAATGTGCCATTACGTTGATTTACCCCGCTTCTGTAATAGTTATTTGTTATACAAGGGTGCAAAGTTGTATTTTACCCGCGAGTGTGGAATTGAAACACGAGCAAGCGAAAGGATTCTATAGTTGAAATTCTAAAATAGAATCCTGAGCGTAGCGAGTGTTTTAACACACGAAAAGTAAAATACATTTGCACCCGTGTGTAACACAAAACTTTTCCCCTCACTATAGCGAGGAAAGTGCAACATCCACAGGCGTTAGATAACCTTCATCAAATGGAATCACTCATTTTTTTACGATATTATAACAAAAAACTCTGGAAATTCTGTACTTTTACGTGAGAAGTTATTAAGTAAAATTTTTGTTGACAATGTTGACATTTCTGACGTATGAAATGTCAATGATGCGTTTTGAAATTGCATCGACTTAACTTGTGCGTTCAGAATTATATTTCACATAACTATTAAAAAACAAACGTTTATTATGGAATTTTAAGGTTTATGACTTAAAATCATTAAATAAGGCTAAATCTGGTATTTTTTATTAGATTCTCAAACCATTTATTTAATGATAATTAATATCGAACGAACCATTATCATGAGCGTTTTACGTTTTGGTATCTGTCAAGCTACTTAAACACGCTCCATCTAAGGTCAAATCACTTTCCCCACTAGTGGATAAAACGCGTTTTTCCCCGCTTGTATTGAAGGATAAACGACAACTTTCCGAGCTAGTGAGGGGAAAAATGTTTTTCCCCTCACTAGCTCGGAAAGCCGTCTTTTATCCGTTCCGTCCGAATGGTTCGTTCGATATTAATTATCATTAAATAAATGGTTTGAGAATCTAATAAAAAATACCAATTTAGCTTTATTTAATGATTTTAAGTCATAAACCTTAAAATTCCATAAGAAAAGTTTGTTTTTTTATAATGATGTTAAATATAATTCTGAACGCACAAGTTGAGTCGATGCAATTTCAAAACGCATCGTTGACATTTCATATATCAGAAATGTCAACATTGTCAACAATTTTTTTACTTAAAACCTTTTCTCACCGACCCGCGTAAAAATACACAACTTTCAGAATTTTCAGTTATAATATCGTAAAGAAATGAGTGTTTCCAGTGATGAAGATGATCTAACGCCTGTGGATGTTGCACTTTCCTCGCTATAGTGAGGTGAAAAGTTTTGTGTTACACACGGGCGCAAATGTATTTTTCCCCTCACTAGCTCGGAAAGTTGTCGTTTATCCTTCTATACAAGCGGGGAAAAACGCGTTTTATCCACTAGTGGGGAAAGTAATTTGACCTTGGATGGAGCGTGTTTAAGTAGCTTGACAGATAACAAAACGTAAAACGCTCATGATAATGGTTCGTTCGATATTAATTATCATTAAATAAATGGTTTGAGAATCTAATAAAAAAATACCAAATTTAGCTTTATTTAATGATTTTAAGTCATAAACCTTAAAATTCCATAAGAAACGATTGTTTTTTTTATAATGATGTTAAATACTGAACGCACAAGTTGAGTCGATGCAATTTCAAAACGCATCGTTGACATTTCATACATCAGAAATGTCAACATTGTCAACCTTTTCTCACCGACTCGCGTAAAAATACACAACTTCCAGAGTTTTCTGTTATAATATCGTAAAGAAATGAGTGATTCCAGTGATGAAGATGATCTAACGCCTGTGGATGTTGCACTTTCCTCGCTATAGTGAGGTGAAAAGTTTTGTGTTACACACGGGCGCAAATGTATTTTACTTCTCGTGTGTTGAAACACTCGCTACGTTTAGGATTCTATTTTAGAATTTCACCTATATAATCCTTTCGCTTACTCGTGTTTCAATTCTACACTCGCGGGTAAAATACAACTTTGCACCCTTGTATAACAAATAACTATTAAATATATCAGAATTAAACAACGCATTTCATGTACAATATTATTGCAAAAAAATGTTACCTACCTTTGCCACATGCTACCAATAATATTGGCCACAAGCAGCTTCTTACTTTGACTATTGGATTATAAAAATACAGTGTATGTACAATTCTACACAAGCAATGGAAAACGAATAAATTGGAAAAATTACCTAACTAACAGGCACTAAACTCCAGCATACCGATTTATTCTATAAAAATAGGGTAACCGCCCGCAGACCTATTAAAATGCCATCTTAATTTATTACCATCTTATTTGAATTTATGTTTTTAATAAATAATTTTGCCAAAATTAACTATAAAGCTTTTCACAAGGACATTAAAAATTAAATACTTAATTAAATTAAATTTTTAATAGTTAAACAAACAGCATATTATTATTCAATGCAAATCAACCCAATATTGCGGTTAAAGCCCGTAGACCTATAAAAAACCTTTAATGTATTACGACCTACATGCCTTCCTATAGGTTTTCCAATTATTAATTGTTGTATTTACATGAATATCGATTAAAAGTAAAAAAAGGTGGTAAAACAAAGACGAATATATTATACATTATTCACAACAAAAATACACAAGCAATCTGCCGAGATAGCAAAGGAAATCATCAATTCATTTACCAATTACCACGTCGTCGACGCCTCGTCATTGTTTTGGTTATTACGTCAAAACTGACAGATCGTGTTACACAGATTGACATCTATTGACAACGTCAAATGTGACGTATTCGTTCAGAAATTATCTGTATTCAATAGGCGGTAAATTTGAACTTTTATGACAGGTTAAAAGACCTTTTAAAAGGTCATTGGGCGCATATAAGTTAAAAGTGTAATTGTGCCATTCTCAACCAAAAGGGTACTTATTGTCGACTGTCAATAAGGCGCTATTTCCATATAGCTTCAATTTAAAATAAACCTTATCGACTAGCGACAATGTGGTACCTTTTGATTGAAAACGTCACAATTATGCTTAGGCCGGAACCACTACTCAGTCGGAGACCTTTTAGTTTAGTTTTTTTATTGGAAAATATTATTATATGGAAAGAAAACATCACAAACCTGGAAATCATATCTAATCTAACATTTCTAAGCGACCACCGGCTCTTAAAAAGTACGCTACTTATTAGATCTGAAAAGAAAAGTAGATCATCTTTTAAAAACTATCAAACTAAACTGGAAGCGGCAGAGGAAAAACAACAATTCACAGAAAAATTCAATAGAAACATAAAAGAAACGAAAATAGAAGAAAATGAAAATGTAGAGTCGCTATACAGCAAGATCAAGAAAACAATAATTTCCAGTATAAAGTCGATCCAACAGAAATCAACAACAAAACGAGAATCCATCCCTGATCATATAAAATGCCTTATTATAAGAAGAAACTATTTAACTTATAAGAAATTTTTAACAAAACAAAAAAAAGACGAACGTACCTACCTATACAAAAACATCTATAAATTATTGAAACAAGAACGTACAGAACGAAGAATAAAAGTTATCGAAACACACCTTGAATCTACAGGTAGCCTTAAAAAAGGTCTTAAGAATCTTAATACCACCAAACAGTGGATACCATACATAAAAGATGAGAGCAACGACAAAAATAGATCAGAAATAATAAATAAAGCAACAACATTTTTCAGAAACCTATACACGGCAAAAGAAACGACTCTGAAAACTGAAATAACCAACCGGAACTCTACTTCTTTGGCTAGATTTTCAGTACATAAAGTAATAAAAAAAATTGAACCTCTAAAATCCGACAAAAGTAACGGACCAGATGGCATCCCTAATGAAGCAATAAAACTAAGCAAACACGTACTAGCACCTCATATAACAACTCTATTTAACAAGATCCTAAACAACAGAACAATCCCGAAAGAATGGGCGGATTCCGATATAATTTTACTCTATAAAAAAGGAGACCCGGCCTATTGGAAACTACCGGCCAATAAGTATTCAGCCAAACATATACAAACTCTTTGCTTCATGTCTTGAGAACCGCCTAGCCATGTTTGCAGAGAAATTTCAGCCCCCAGAGCAAGCAGGTTTCAGGAAAAACTTTTCCACGATAGATCACATTCATACTTTGAATTTGATAATAGAGACATATATAGAGCGAAAAAGACCACTCTACCTGGCTTTTATTGATTATGCCAAGGCATTCGACTCTATATCTCATAACAGTATGTGGAAGGCTCTACACGAGTGCGAAGTACCATCGGAAACCATAGATATAAAAGACATCTATTACAAAAGCAAAAGTCGTGTTAAATTGGAGAGACAAGGTCCTGAAATAAACATACGTAAAGGCGTTAGGCAGGGCGACCCCCTCTCACCAAGGATCTTTATAGCTGTCCTCCAAAGCGTGATGAAAAATCTGAACTGGGACAGAAAAGGAATAAATATAAACGGGAAACTTCTCAGTAATCTCCGCTTTGCGGATGATATCATACTTAAAAAGCTTGAAACCCCCATGCATTTGACATTTTGGAAGACCTCCATCTAGACTAGCGCCCCTAGCGGCGAAATTAAACGCGGTAGCCCTCATTGATCTGTCTTAATTATCCGAGTGACACTAAGTGTCAAACAACAATATGAAAAACGCTTTAAACCAACTTTATGTAATATCGATAGCTTTATTATACAGTAATACATATAATTTGTTAGTGTGCAGTGAATGGAGAATTAATCTCAAAGCGTGTTTAACCACCATTTCGGATTCAACGGCCGGTAGTCCACGTGCTTCTCGTATAATCCAGCTATCGGTTTTACGAGACAACAACAACAATAACTACCGAACAACGTCGTGCTCTAAGAACATTTGGTATTTCTACCTCTAACCGTGTCTGGCTAGAGCCCTAGAGGCCCATAATTTTATTTACCGTACACTGGCTGAAGAAAATCAAGTAATATTAATTCGATCCCATCCCACGTGGATCCCACTTTGACGTTGGCGAAATCATCGACAGTATCGATGGAGCCACTGGAGCCATACTACTTAAAGATTGATTGATTGAAACCAACTTTAAACTCTCGCGTTTTGAACACATATTTAATTACACGAACGAAACAATGAAATTAAATCGCGGTAGACCCGTTCGTGTAATTAAATAGTTATAGTTAATACTGGTACTTTCTTGGATCCGGCCTCCCTTAGACTGGCGACTGGTTTGCGACTCGGGGTTTTGGTGTGTACGCCACACATATGCTCTTGTGGCACGGACGTGGACCGACTGGGACACCATGGATTATCTTGTCAAAAAAGTGCCGGCCGACATGCGTCGCTTAATGACATAATCCGTCGGTCTCTTGCCACCATCAATGTACCCGCTCTTCTTGAGCCGACTGGCATTATCAGAGATGATGGCAAGAGGCCCGATGGGATGTCCTTGGTTCCTTGGAGCTTGGGACGGATGTTGGTGTGGGATGCTACCTGCGTAGACACACTGGCACCGTCCCACCTCCAACGGACTAATGTAAAAGCGGGCGGAGCGGCGGAAAGCGCCGAAATTTTAAAACGTAATAAATATAAGAGCCTCGGTAGGGAGTATCATTTCGTTCCATTTGGAGTTGAAACTCTAGGTCCATGGGGTCCCAGCGCGCATAAGTTGTTTGCAGAAATCGCGAAGCGTCTGGTTGACGTAACTGGTGACCGAAGAGCTGGCGGCTTTCTCGCACAACGTATCAGCATTGCGATACAGCGGGGAAATGCCGCCAGCATCCTTGGTACAATGCCTCAAGGGCCTATTTTAGATTTAAGCTAGTTATTAATTTCGTTTACGTAGTACTACTGTATATATTTTGTATGTAAATAAATTTGTAATTAAAGTTATAATCTAATTAGTACGTCCAAGTTGAGTTTGACCCGATATTCATATAATAGCTGTACATAATACTACCATTTATTGTAATATGTATTTTTAACTTATTTCTGTCTTTGTCTTTTGTGTCATATATAAAATTTTGTTGTTTTTCTTGTTACCTGTCGTGATTGCTTCACCGAAAGATCAGAGCTGGAAGTCGCCAGCAACATTTTTATTTTTAATTTTTTTTATTCATAAATTTTAGGAGCTTAGTCGCTGAGCGGTTATGTCGCTTCATACGTTCGCGAAAGTACAGTAGCATTAGGTATTAGATAAATTGTTACACTTAGTTAATACACGATTTATAAGTCTTATAAAGTAATTTTGCTTGTTCTGACTCGGGATTAGACAGCACGACATTGCATAATCCAGTGTTAAAAGTTGCACGAAGCGAAGTCGCCAGCAACATGCTGAGGTTCACCATTTCGTGGCACTTTTTCGTTCTATGTTTCTCTGTTTTGTATAATTTTCTATTTTTGTGTTTGTGCTAACGAATAAATTATTTCTATTCTATTCTATAATATTGATGGACAAATGCAAGATGAAAATTAAAAGTAGAGGAAGATAAGCACATTCGGACCAAAGGTACGGAACCCTAAAAAGGGTTTTCGGGACCCTATTGCCATAGAGTAACTTATACTAGAGCGGTACTGTCATAGTAAATTTTGTAACCCCAGTAAATTCACTGCCATCTGTCGACACACTTTAAAACTAAAAATAAATATTTTTAAAAATACGATAAGATGTATTTTGATAAATGATTTTTTTTTATTTACATTAATTATTTTTATGATTTTGACCCATGTTGTTTCACTGATATGCGTTAAAATTGTTAAATAACAAACGAAACCGTCAACGCCATCTATACGACAGTTGGCCAAAGCTAGTAGCGCACTCTGAACGAGAATCAAATTTTCTTGATTTTCGAGGCACGTTTTTTCCTTAGACTCCATCTATTACGGAGTTATATCTGTCTTTGCTATTGCTAAGACTCCGCTGTCCGTCTGTCCGTCCGTCTGTCTGTCTGTTACCAGGCTGTATCTCATGAACCGTGATAGCTAGACAGTTGAAATTTTCACAGATTATGTATTTCTGTTGCCGCTATAACAACAAATACTAAAAAGTACGGAACCCTCGGTACGCGAGTCCGACTCGCACTTGGCCGGTTTTTCATCATTATCATCATCATCATAAATTGCTCGAATTGCTCAAAATTAGTTATTATAACATTCTGCGTACATTCAGCTCCCAACTACAAAAGTTAGAAGTCGATAACTTTTATTTTATAACAAATTAATGAATTGAGTTTTAGTAGGTCTCGAATGTAATCTACCCCATCGAGGAGGTACATTCGTAGTTCGTAATATAAAATAATTAACAAGTACCGTTTTGATTGGCCATGAAAATAGCAAAGATGTAATAAATTAAACATTAAAACCTGTTGTCAACATAAACATAGTTTTCGTGCCTACATTACCAAATGTAACACGGTACAGACAGGTTTTTGTAAGACAATGTTCCTTCCAAAACATTATTTTTCTACTCGTCGACTATTAATCCGTGTATTACAACTTCATATGCAATACTACAACCTTACTCTTTTCAATGTTGGATAGTCTATGGCACTTCCGACTTAAGAATAAGAATTTTATCGATACGGTTTAGTCAATTATAAAAATTTTGAAAATCGAACTTCATACATTTCGATATAGTTATTTGTTATACAAGGGTGCAAAGTTGTATATATTTTACCCGCGAGTGTGGAATTGAAACACAAGCAAGCGAAAGGATTCCATAGTTGAACCACGAGCGAAGCGAGTGGTTCTAAAATAGAATCCTGAGCGTAGCGAGTGTTTCAACAAACAAGAAGTAAAATACATTTGCACCCGTGTGTAACACAAAACTTTTCCCCTCACTATAGCGAGGAAAATGCAACATCCACAGGCGTTAGATCATCTTCATTACTGGAATCACTTATTTTTGTACGATATTATAACAGAAAACACTGGAAATTCTGATTTTTACGTGAGTCGGTGAGAAGTGTTTTTAAGTAAAAATTTTGTTGACAATGTTGACATTTCTGTTCTGACGTATGAAATGTCAACGATGCGTTTTGAAATTGCATCGACTCAACTTGTGCGTTCGTCTTCCGGTTCGAGCGCGATCTTGATAGTTAGCATCGTGATTAATTACTTTGTTTTTTGCTTATTAATATTGTTTAAAGTGTAATATCGATAGCTTATTATGCAGTAAACTAATGTGGTAGTGTGCAGTGAATGGAGAATTAATTTTGAAGCGCGTTTAACCACCATCTTGGAGTCAACGGCCGGTAGTCCACGTGCTTCTTGTAAAGTCTAGCTATCGATTTACAAGAGCTAACAAATCACCGTACACTGTCTTGTACAACCGTACAATTTTTGTCGTTTGTAAACCTCTCAATACCTTGATACTGGCGAAATAGTCCCACTGGGCTGAAGCCATAATTTTAAAAGAAGAAGAAGAAGAACTTGTGCGTTCAGAATTATATTTAACATCATTATAGAAAAACAAACGTTTCTTATGGAATTTTAAGGTTTATGACTTAAAATTATTAAATAAAGCTAAATTTTGTATTTTTTATTAGATTCTCAAACCATTTATTTAATGATAATTAATATCGAACGAACCATTATTATGAGCGTTTTACGTTTTGTTATCTGTCAAGCTACTTAAGAGGCCGTAGTCGATTTTGGAGCAAAAATGTAAAATTGATAGATTTAGTCGTTGAAATTATACACGTTTTGTTACGTAATATCTAAATAACAAGTATTGATTTCTATTAGCACGTCTTCTCATCTTGCCTTTTAATAATGAGGTCGGGAGCGTGCGTCACTGGTAATGCATGAAGAGAAGAGGCAGTTTTTAAAAATTCACCATAAAATCATGGTGGTAGATTATACAAATTCATGTATAAGAATAGTTTCAGCAAATGTTGTAGATTGTTTAAGTATCAAAATTACGTTGAAATTAAGTCCATTTTCAGAGAAATTGTCACTTGTTTTGAAGTAATTTCTGGAGAAAATTTATTTCGTCTAACTTTCATTTACACTACTTCAAAGTCATAATAATAAAAATGTAGTCTGATAAACGTCAAGTACAGGATATGTGTAATACAAAATTACCATGTTTAGCCGTCCAAACTTTACGAAATTTACAAATAAGAGCGACAAAATCAGTGCTTTACGCGCGTTTACCTAAACGTCCATCAGAAAAGCAAACATTACTGATTTAGTGAGTCTGTTTTCAAAAAATTGATCTGATAAAAGGTAAGATAAGAAGACGTGCTAATAGAAACCAGTACTTGTTATTTCAATAAGGTAACAAAAGGTGTAAAATTTCACGGACTTAATCTATCAATTTTACATTTTAGCGACTAAAATCGACACCGGCCTCTTAAACATGCTCCATTCAAGGTCAAATTACTTTCCCCACTAGTGGATAAAATGCGTTTTTCCCCGCTTGTTTTAAAGGATAAAAGACGGCTTTCCGAGCTAATGAGGGGAAAAAATATTTCTTGTTTTAAGGAGACTCGATTCAATGCAAATTAGCCTACTTAAACACGCTGCTGCGTCGCATCTGCTTTGTGATTGGTCGGCCAACAAAAACATTTTATTTTGTTATAGTAGAAACAATTGCTTCATAAGTCAGAAACGCGCATGTGACACCCTTCATATAGCAACTTCCATACCCTACGAAAACCGCTTAGCGTTGCTTGTTCAAAAATCAAGAAAAAAACTCAAGGAGAAGGTACCAAGGCCTCATGAGTTACGAGGAGGTATCGTTGACCAAATCGCCGGGGGCGCCGGGACGCGTATATACGAGCAAATGAAGTAATACGGGCTGCGGCTGTCTTAGCTGCTGTATACTTTTAGTTTTTTTACCAATATGATTCTTCTAGTTGAAAGTATTATTTTTTGTCTCGTAGAAAAAGTATTGTATACAATAGTATACAATTTTGGAAGGCCGTTGAGAAACTGGATGGTCAGCCTGGCGTGCCCGTGAGCGTCGGAGATGTGAGTGAGCCGGAATCCATTGCTAATATGTTTGTTGGCCATTTTAAAATAGATTCTCCGTTGGGCCCAGCGCAACAAAGGGTTGATGACGGGGCCTGTCGTGAGTCGGACCTTGTTCGTTTTACCTCTGAACAGGTCAAACATGTGATCACAAAAATGACCAGAGGAAAGTCACCGGGTCACGACGGTCTCAGTATAGAACACTTACAGTTTGCGGGCAATAAGCTATATGCATCTGGCTAAATTTTATTCTTTGTTCATGTCTCACTCATTCCTTCCCCATGACCTAATGAAGACCATTGTTGTGCCTATTCTCAAAGATAAAACTGGCGATGTTTCTAGTAAGTCCAACTATCGGCCCATCTCGCTCGCTGCTGTGCTGGCTAAGGTACTGGATAGCCTACTGGACGCACAACTTGGGAAGCATTTAAACTTACACTATGCGCAGTTCGGGTTTCGCCCGGGTCTATCCACGGAAAGTGCCATCTTAAGTCTAAAACACACGGTACAGTACTACACTGAGCGTCACACACCTATATACGCATGTTTCCTGGATTAATCCAAGGCATTTGATCTTGTGTCGTACGATGTCCTTTGGAACAAGTTAAGGGAGCAAAAAGTACCGGCGGAGCTACTCCGAATATTTCAATATTGGTACCTTAACCAGAGCAATAGCGTCAGATGGGCTGGTAGGTTTCTCAGTCGTACAGGTTGGAGTGTGGGGTGAGGCAGGGGGATATAACCTCCCCCAAGCTCTTCAGCCTCTACGTTAACGACCTGATCGAGGGGTTGAGCAGCACTCCAGTAGGATGCAGAGTTGATGATGTTAGTATCAACTACATCAGCTACGCAGACGATATGGTGCTGCTCAGTCCAACGGTCAGGGCATTGAGAAAACTACTAAGCATATGTGAAGAGTACGTAAGTAAACATGGCTTACGGTATAACGCTAAGAAAAGCGAATATATGGTATTTAAGGCCGTCGGGGGCAAGCTACCGGAAAGTGTACCTGACATAAAACTTAATAATAATATACTCGAGCGCGTGTACACATTTAGATATCTTGGACACTATGTCACCGACGACCTTAAAGAGCAATTAGATATAGAAAGGGAGCGCAGGGCACTGGCAGTCCGATGCAACATGCTAATAAGGAGGTTTGCACGATGTAGCCAACAGGTAAAAGTAACGTTATTTAAAGCCTATTATCAGGTGTTCTACACGTGCAGCCTCTGGACTAGTTATACGCAGAAGACCATCAGTTCCCTGCGCGTCCAATATAATAATGGTTTCAGGATGTTGTTGGGGCTGTCCCGTTTCTGCAGCGCAACGGGCATGTTTGCGCAAGCTCACACGGATGACTACTATGCCATAATACGCAAGAGAATTGCCTCGTTGCTCTGCAGAGTACGGGCCAGCTCCAACCCCATCCTGACCACTGTTGCGGGCCGATACGACTCACCTATAATGCGGCATTTTGAATGTGTCATAACCGCTATTAGGTGAGTTGTAAGAATTTTATTGCTGTCTGTTTTTGTTTTGTCGCTTTCTGTTTTTTGTGTTCCACTAACACTTAGTTTTTAATCTTAATTGTTACTAACCGTTATGGGCCAGTGTTGTCTTAAATAAATAAAATTGAATAGTGATATAATCAAGCTTTTCAATCTCGTACCTTACTTAAGCAACTCAGCAAGCTTCGTTGCTTAAACGCGGTACTCGACTGAAAAGCTCTATTATATCACGATTGTATAAAATACTATTGCCGACGTAACGTTTTTTTTTACCCATTATTGTGAATCTAGTGTCCTTCTGCTTATGATTCCCTAAGATTTTGGAAATCTTGGTAATTGGGATACATTCATACAGTTTATATATATGTAATTTGTAATACGAATGTGCCGCTTTAGTAGGTGAACGAAGGAAAAAAAATTAAGAGCACCTGTCCATAAATTATGTAGAAAAACCTACATAATATGCACATTACTATCTTCTTGATCGTAGTTGATTACCGTTGAGCAATAGTTACACATAATTTAACACAACTTCAGCACGAAATATCTAAGAATATGGTGCGAATATTTACTTTGAAAGTGCAAAAACACATTACTTCCTCTCATCTCATGTCGCTTGCGACGGTTGCGTTGGCGACTAACTTCGTGGACACCTGACTCTCGCCAACGGCTACTTATACCCGCGGAGCTTTAATAATTACGCTGTTCTGATATGCTGTACAGTGACTGTATGAAGCTACCCCTATCCTATATTTTTTTCTACAATGCCTGTCTTTTGATAGAACAATATTAAATGTAGTCTCATCATAACTTCATAACACACGACGTAGATTCGTTGGCTTGTTTTTCAACTGCTGCTTTTATTTAATTAAGCCAAAAACGCAAAAACTATATAAGTACGTTACTTTTAAATGTTTATCTTCCAAATTAATTATGCAAGGCCTTCAAGTTTAGAGTTTAGACAAATGCTTTAATAAATAGGTAATTCTATTTTTTTAGCGTTTAGTTTATTTTGAGTTGATCGCCTAATAGTGAGAAGAGAACATACATACATTACATACCTACATAAAATGTACATGGCACGGTACATATTTAGCCAATAAAGCAGATCCTGTTTCTTTTTTTAGGTCGGTCAAAAATGAGAAACAGGGAAGTGAATAATAGTTATTTACGATATTACAAGTGCGGAAAAGAGGAAATTCGAAACGAGTGGCGATAAATTAAAACACGACCGCAGGGAGTGTTTTAAATCGACACGAGTTGCGAATTACCTATTCGCACGCGTATCGTACAACGTTTTACAGTACATATGGCCTTTTAAACTTTCGACATATGCACGAAAAGTGCTATTTTACGCAATAGTGCTAGAAAGTAGCACCATATGTATTGTAAAATAATAATAATAATTATGTACAAGTAGTAATCAGTTCACAACATATATTCCTATTTCCTACCTAACAAATAATGAAACGGTAATAAACCGCGTGTGAAGGGTGCGCGCTGCGCGCGCGGTGCGGATGCGGGCGCAATCGATGCCTCCTTACCCGCCTGTAAATCTACTGGTGTATAATGTTATACATTCGTATCGTGACCTACCATTACAAAGATATCTTTAACAAAACAGCGGTTTATCAGCTGTTCCACTGTACCAAATTATGTTATTAATTAAAGAGTAGGTACTAAGATAAAATAAATGCATGAGTATAAAATAAGTTTATGGCAAAAATTTCATTTTTTTGTAGCAAAAATTTTATCGCTGACTGTACTTTTCTTTCCACAGGCAACGAATACTCATCGAGACAATTTTAAAAACCCCAAACACTATTAAGTTTCGTTGTTTTATAAATCATCAGATCAGCTCGATGGTACGAGTATATTGCATTGTCACCCGACTTACATATGTATGCAAATTTTCTGCTGCATTGAAAGTCGGGAAGTGGATTATTTTAACTTGCAAGATTTGACCCGGGTACAACTACTTACATGAAAAAGATCCCGCGAGTTGAGAACCTCATCTTTTAGAAGGCGGCTAGACATCAAGCTGCTCGTAAGTTTTAGGCACGTCCCGCGCACAAATCCGGGTAGCGTTGCGTCACAGAATAAGTAATAGTATTGTTGCGTTGCCAAATTTCGTATGTGCCGGTCGCGTGCGAAACTGCGAACTTGTAACGGCTTTTTGATTAAGTATAATGGCCAATGCGCTCGTGTGATGTCTAATACCAGTTAAACCTAATATTCGCGGTCCTGCTCGTAGATTTATTAATACAAATTTTCAACAAAATTAAAGCTAGAATTAGACCAAGCTAAGTTGGCAGCGATATTGATAGCCCAGACGGTGCAAGTGTTTGCGTCAATTTGACACTGAGTTTAACCGCTTAATAACCTTTTACCAGGCCGCGGCCGCGAACAACAAGCGTGCTGCCTTTAATAAGTATTTTATATAGTACTAGCTTTTGCCCGCGACTTCGTCTGCGTGGACTTAGTAACGGCACTTAAAGTATAGCGCCTGGAAAAGTTCTCATAGCAATTATTCAATTTAAGCATATTATATATAAGATAAGGTAAGATAAGATAAGGTAAGGTAACATAAGATAAGATAAGGATAAGAGAAGAGAAGAGAAAAAAAGAGAAGATAAATTTTTGGGATCTCCGGGACTCAAACTACCTCCATACCCAATTTCATGTAAATCGGTTTAGCGCTTATTGATTCCCCATACAAATGTCCACCCCCTTTTCACCCCCCTAAAGGGCGATTTCTGGAATAATCACTACCCTATGGCCTTCTCCGGGACTCGAACTATCTCTACGTCAAATTTCAACTCAATCGGTTCAGCGGTTTAAGCGTGAAGAGGCAACACACAGACAGACAGACAGACAGACAGACTTTCGCATTTATAATATTAGTATGGATAGGTTTGTAACCGTACCTATTGAACGTCTTGTACATTACAGTACAACATGTAGGTACCTATTTACAAAAGTCGGATATGTTCCTGTAAAAAAAAAGTGTGATACGGTAATCTCATTGCCTGTCTGAGTAATAAACTGAATAAGTATACAATTTAGTGTAAGTAAATGTATTCTTTACCAGGCAAAGGGTGACATGCCACCAGTCGACATTGCCCATTATAGGCATGATGACAGATTTTGAAAAACTGTCCTATAATGTTAAGAATCATAAATTATTTATTATGAATAACATATTTCTGCATTTAATAAAGGTTTAGTAGGAAGAAACTACATTTTAGTTTTTAGATTTTACATTTGGTCCAAAACGCTTGTGTCATGGCGTCCCTAGTGACATCAAGTTCATATAAACAAAACGCACGTTCTAGGCGTTCCTTAGAAGCTTATTAAAAATTTGTTTATTTCGTAATAATACGAAATAAACAAATTATTTAATAAGCTATATAATATAATACCTATATGAATACCAAAGTGTATAAATGTTGTGCGGTTCCACAGTGCAATAATGCCTGAATAACAACTCCTAATAAGTTATTTATGCATGTTCCACACAATAAAACAACACGAAACAAGTAGCTTAAACTTGCAAGGCGAGACAATGGCCGTAGTGCCTAAGACTCATCTTTATTTTTGCGAATATCATTTCGATGTATTTAATTTATTTTTTAGTTTCTATACCTAACAGTATCTATTTTGTTTGAGGCGTAACTTTAATATAAAAGTTGCATAAGAGTAGGTTTTTGAGATTAATAATAATTAATATTAATAGTAATTTACAAAATTAAGTACCTACTACCTAGTCTACGGTGAAACTATAAATTTCAGGAAAATGTTAAATGTTATAATTGTTGAACAATAAATGAAGATTCTTATATATTTTTTTCATATTTTTTTTGTTTAGGTACCCATTTAAAAGAAATACTTACTGTTACTATATAATATATAATATAGTTATATATACTATATAATATATAAACAGTAAGAAAGTATAAAGTTTCTGAATTAAAGAGGTATTAATTACCGTTATAATAATTCACCACCTCCACGAAGTGCAAGGTCTATTTTTTTTTTTTTTTTTTTTATACAGTATTTATATATATTGTTAGTAACAAATTAAAACAAAACAAATAAACTTAAAGCTAAAGGTAATTAATGCAAAAAAGTAAAACTAAATTATAACAAATACAATATTACCCCCCACTCTGATTATCCCCCGGACCAAATGTGCCAAAAATACTGGCGGCATTACCTCGCTGAATGGCCAGGGATATCTTTTGGACGAGGAAAGAACCAGAGCGAGGGTCGCCGCCCCTTTCTCTTAAGCGTCGCCCTATATCCTTAATAAAGGCTTTGGCCTCGGCACACCAAGGTCCAGCCGTCTCGACGGCAACCGGGACAAAATCATACACCTGTTCAAGGTTCGCGTACTTGCTATGCTTGAACCTAGCAGCACTTTCAACCGCTGCACCTGCCTTGTTCACCGTGCGCGCGAGATGAGTGGGAGCAAAAGTACTCACACACGTGGCATCCCAAAGTAAGCTGCGGCCCTTCGCCCAAGGAACAAGCGTAAGGCCGTCCGGTCTCTTACCGTCCAAACGACTTAAACCCTGGGGCTCCATGATGCATGGGACGTTCGCCGACACCAAAGCTCGCCTTATTAAATCGTTAATGGCACAGTGCCTGGGTATCCTACCCACACACCGCAAGCAGCTGAGCCCGTGGTGTCCATCCGCCTCCACCATTACCCCACACTTACACTGATGTGGCTCACACACCTTGCCCCCAATTCTTAGTACAATCGCCATCCGTAATGTGTCATTATCAAGTAAGGTTCCCAAGTGTGGTGTCGGCAAGGCATGTAACCATGCCCCGGACTCAGGTTCCCTAACAGCCTTTAGCCTGGCAACGTCTTTCCCCACGGCACCCTCCAACAGGCCCTTATGCCACTCACGGCACAAAATATCATCCCATAGTCTTTGTGATGAGGGGTTCTCTGGTCGTTCAACTCCTGCAAAGCGGAACGACCACTCGGAAAGAGCCTCCTGAAGAAATGTAATACAGATATTGCCATCATCGAAGGAAAGGATTCTAGTGGCAAGACCTGATGCCGCATGAGATGATGCTAGGAAAGCTACCAAACCGACGTCACGCATGCAACGTACCCCCAAACCCCCATATCGAACAGGAAGTGATGCCTGGCGCCACTGTGGTTTATTAAAGCTGACATTCAAAACACCCTCTAAGCCTTGCCGAAGCACACGATCAAAAACCTGTACATCTTGATCAAACCTCCAAATCGGTGCAGTCCTCAAGAGATACGTCACACGAGGCATCGCAAAACAGTTTCGAAGTAAGATTAGTGAAACGTGCGCCGACAAGTGTTTAAAATGCACAAAAGTAGACTCAAGCGCCTGGGTTTTAGCCTGAACCGCCGAACACACCCCGTCAGGAAAAATGGGTGCTCCTAATAACGAAAATGAAGTTTTGTTCAGCAGCCGGAGACCTGGAAAAACCGATTGGAAGTTGGGCACGGAATCTAATGCTAAGGTACCACATGGATACAGCTCACATTTGGTGGAATTTACCTCCAACCCAATTGATTGCAAAGCCGGCAAGAGCCTACTCACATCATCCAGAACTACATTAGAGCTTCCACCAATAGTGCCATCATCCAAGTACCACACATTCAATGGTGACTGCAATGCCGTTATACAATTCTGCATCGCAAGGCAAAATACCAGAGGACCCAACGGATCTCCTTGTTGAGCACCTACCTGCGAAGAGATCGTGCTGTCACCAAAGAACAGGTTACTCGGAGAGGAATAGCACTGAAAAAGAAAGGGATACAAAGCTGGAACACGTGTTTTTACCTGTTCCAAGATTGTATCCCTTTCTACCGAATTAAAGGCGTTCTTGATGTCAAGCTTCAATATAACGGTATCGCTGTTCTCGCGAGACTCAGCAAAATGCCTAGTCGCATGAATTGCCGCCTCGCAACCTAAAGGAGTACCAAAACCTATTTGACGTGGCTGAAAATATGCTGCCATCTCATCCTTTACTGAACGGCAACCCAACTTAGCAACAAGTCGCCGCAAGGTTGTACCTATTGCAATGGGCCTTACACCTCCATCTTTTTTCTCTAATGCGCATAAACTCGCACCATACAAATAAGGACAGGCTTGGGGGTTAAGCATACCACGCAAAAGGAAATTACACAATTTAGTAAGCGACTCGAGAAGTTTGTACCCATTGTCACCCACATTTGACGAGGTGAGTTCCTTCAAATGTTGTGGACGAAGGCCATCTATGCCGGCAGCAGAGCCATTGTAAAAAGAACCTATTGCATTAGTAACGTCGGATACTGATATTGTAAGAAAAGGACTCGTTAGATCAGGTTCAGGCGGAAAAGTAAGTGGTCTAGAAGGTGTAGGATGCTTAGCCCTCAGAGCCTCCAGAGTGTCGGCACTAGACGGAGCAAGAGAAGAATCGGACAAAAAAAGACGAACCGCCCCTCTTAAATCTCCATCATGAACCTTGCCTTCTATTGCCCGGTACAAGGATCGCGGTTTGTGGCTGGCTACATCAGGAAAATACAAAATTGAACTGTCAATGTTTTCCTTAACCTTTGAGGTCAAAGATCTGGCCGCCCCGCCCTCAGGAACTCTCAGCGCGGTAAAAGGAAATGAAAGAAAGGCGAACCAATCATTAACCTCATTAGTCCGGAGACATGCATCAACCAATTTTCCCAATTTGCCTGCAGCAAGGTTCCTCGCACCTTTTGGGATGTGCTTCAACACCCGGACATTCCTTTTTAATGCAGGCAAACTATGGAGTCCTGCATCATTCGTGGATACACCTAGCCCGGGAGTACCCGGTGCAGTAGCACTGGAGTCGGAACTCGAGGGCCCGGCACTTTTTTTGTGAACCTTACCGATATGCACATTAAGGCCCCTTGACCCTGCGTACAACTTAGATGAACCGGGACAGTGTGGGCACGCTACTTTAGTGGGGCAGCTCATGTTAAAAATAAACGTTACATTAACTAAAACTGACAGTATGCCTAAAAATGTAAGGAATAAAAAAATATAATATATATAAGTAATTGGTAGATGTCCTGTTGCGAGTCCTGGCTCAGCGGGCAAGGCCACTGGAGGGCCTCGGCCTCCAGCGCCGTGTACTGCAGGGCTTCCTTGTGGCAGAAATTACGTCTTTTGAACTCCTGTCGATCCCTTGGCGACGCTAGCAATTTCTTATGAGATACACAAAAACATCATATGCACAAAATACACTTCAGAGGTAAGGTTTACAAGCACAATTATATGTAAACACTATTTTTCAATGGATATTATTGGTTCTTTGGCTTGATAACGTCTATTTGTATCTGAACAAGAAAACATTTGTAAAATACGAACTAACTATGTATTGCATTATAGCATAGGTATTCGTATTATCGTTGCGGTGGTAAGTAGTACGTTAAATTTTTTCCTTTCGCTTTAATTTATAGTTTCGCCAAAAAAATACGACATGCAGTTTTGGTCTTTTTACTAAACGGCTTAATCAATGGAGATTACCCACAATCTCCCAACACAATTAAAAATATTTAAACTTAAAAATAAATAAATAAATATCTATATACAACGTAAATTGATAGCCTATATTAATTAAATTTATTAAAAACGTAAAAATAACAATATGTCCGCGCATGTTAGAAAACTTTTATTTTTATATTTCAAATGAACCTTTCTCAAACATAATTGGAAAGTCATTATTTTCGTAATAATAGGCTGCGAAACACCGTGTTAAGCGCGCTAAATCCCTGTCAGAACCAAATCAACTTTCTGCAGTTATTAAGTCTTTAATATATAATAAAAATTTGCTTTATGGCACTTGGGCTCAACATAAGCATACAAAGTATAAGGAAGGCACGGAGCGACGAGCGACACAGCCTCCTCGTCTTAAAGCTCGCACACGACTGCCGGCCACGTTTTTTTCGAGCTACATACGGACGAAATGTTGAATAATATTCAATTTCTTAAAAAAAAAATTTTTTTTTACATTTTGAAACGTTGCATTTGTAGTGCCTGTTAAAACATTTATTATAAAAATAACTATAATCGAATAAACCGTTTAGGAGATATAAGCAAAGTTAGTCGCAAAACGGCGTGTCGTAATGTTCCTTTTATAGAAAAACTATAATTCACAGGAAAAAAGTCAAACGTTAGGAATGTTGTACATAAAATGTAGATTCACATATATTGTTTTCATAATTTTTTGTTGAACCTTTAAGAAGATATATATACTCTAGAAAGTAAGAGTTTACGACCAAAAATAGCGACTAGCGCCTAAACGGATTCCTCTGCTCTTTCATTGTTCCATCGACGTTTAGCGATTTGTAACTTTTGTAAAAATCAAATTAATATTTTTCATATCCTATTGGTTAAGTAGTAATAAATAAGGAATATTACGCGAAATTCTGCGTAGGGGGCGCCACTACCACAATCTGAGGGTCTATCGCGAAACAAGAAAATCGAAATTTCGTTATCTAATATCTTTGTCACTTGCATATTCGAGCGATAAAGAGGCAGATAGCGAAATTTCGGATTCGCGTTTCCCGGTAGGTCCTCTGTAAACAAACCGTCGTATGTATTTTATTATTAATTATTCGTATGTATTTTATTATCTCTGAAAACAACTGAAAACTTGTCAAAAACCTGTTTAAGGTACAGTATGCATAAAGTTACTCTTTGGTTTACTAAAAAGGCTTAGTGCTACACTCTGGTCAGTAATATTTCCTATTAATATAGTTAGCATATCAATAAAAGAATCAGAAGGTCTCACTACGGATTGTTAATGCTACTTAGGTATGTTATAAGTATCTAACTTATTATTTAGCCTGTACTTACGCATAAATTGAATTAAAAATATTTTAAGTTTTAAATTAAAACACTGCTAATTAGTTTATATAAACTATTTAGTATTTACCAAAGTAAATTACGTGGATACCTCAACGTAACAGCAGCGAGTGCCCTACGCCGGTTAAGTTACTACAGAGAACCGGTTCTGCGATAGCCCGCAGTACCTACCGAGCTCCACGTGCAGATACCATAGTTCGTCTTCGTCTATTTTCCACGCAGCAAACTAACCAACTTAAAGGGACCCGCCTGGGAGCTCCATATCCTCGTACAATCACGTTCGAGCACAATGCCCACATATATCCGAAGCTCTTCACAATTTGGTTTAACATATTCATTTGCTTGTTTTTACGCAGAGTTGTGGTCCGGTTTGCTGGTGCGTAGAGTAGAAAAAGATACTAAATCACTTTTTATTAGTTAAGCATTCAGCGCCACCGCCAAACATATGCCTCGCAATACGGTTTTAGGTCGTTGCACTGTTTTAAACGAACTTTGAAGGTCGTTATATGTGAGAAGGGGAAGGCGGGGTAATTACGAACACCTAAGGTAGTTTTGGAATAAATCAAAAGATAGTATTTGTATGTTTACTGAAATAGCTTCTCCTGAAAGGTAATTTATCGTACTTTAAACTACTACAATCAACATATTAATTTCTCTTTATTAAATCAAATTGTATAACAAAAACAAAACCTCTTAGTGTTCGTGTTTACCCGACACTGGTCGGGCAATCACGAACACCTAATGGGACAGTTAAGATCGTTCACAATTGACCCAGACTAGCCTAAAAATGAGATCATGTACGACAGATTAGTTAGGATTAAACTTAAATTTTAAAAACATACATACTGCCCGGCAAATATCACAACGTTAGCCAAGACAATTGCCCGTTTCTACACTTTGGTGGGTCCATTTTAAGCAAACGTGAAATGGAGAATTACTTTTTTTTAATGGAGAATTAAAGTCAAATAGAGAATTGATTTTAATTTTAATTAACAAGTTTAAGAGCCGGTTTTTGTTCTCTATGGGGCAATGCCGAACGTTCGTAATTGACCCACTCAATTCGTTCGCCTATACCAAGGTAATAATACAAAAAAAATAGTTCGTTTGGCCTGGCCGTATGCAATTCTCGTATTTTAATCCTCAACTACTAATTATTTATGCAAATAAATGTCGTGTTAGAACTATTATTACTTATATGTTACAATGTGTTTAATTTATGGGAAAATTGCAACGAAAGTAAATAAATATCTGAATTAGTTTGAACTTGAATCCTGTATGCACCTGTAACGCACGGCTAGTCGCTTGGCAGTAGTGATGGCGTGATTTCTATGATGGCGATGAGTGAAATCATGTTATCTCTCTCTAACATACTTAAACAGCTGCGTTCGCAATTAGCCAGCGTTTGTGATTACCCGGCCTTCCCCTAAATAACGTAATATTTTATTTTATGCGCATTGTATTGTATTGTAGTTCGGGCGATTTTCCGCAACTCGACGACTGGCGCCTATTTTGCGTGACATGGGGGTGGGCTAGTCCTGCCAGCGCAGCTCTTTGAGGAAACCTATGAAACTTTTGATGTTGAGTAGGACCTCGGGGAGGTCTCTCGGGGATCCGAGATGTTTTGCCCTGTATGGGGCCACTCCGCTGCACTCCAGCACTACGTGAGAGGCTGTTTCTTCTGTCTCCATGCATCCTCTGCATAGGGGACTGTCTGTGACACCTGTTATTAAAAGATGTTTGTTAAATAGTCCATGACCTGTTATGACACTGGTTACCATGCTCAGTCGGGTCTTTCCTAATTGAAGGAGCACCCTTGTGAGCTTTCCGTTGATGCCAGGCATGGCTTGTTTGGCCTGTCTGCATCCAGTCTGGTTTAGCCAATGTTCTGTGTGTAGTTTCCCTGTACGTGCCAGCAGCATTGAGCGTACCTTGCTAAACGGTATCGGGAGGATCGGTTCTGGGCCAATCGCTCCCGCACTCGATCCTTGCCTGGCAAGCTCGTCCGCAGCATCGTTACCCTGGGATCCGCTGTGTCCTTTGATCCATTGTAGGGTGATCTTATTGTTATGACATACCTCCATTAGTCGTTCGTGGCATTCGTGTATAAGTTTGGATGTGACTATATGGCTTTTTAGAGCCATCAAGACTGCTTTACTGTCGGAGAGTATGCGGATGGAGGATCCTACTACCTTCCTTGCAGTGATGGCAGCCGCCGCTATTATGATACCCATGCACTCAGCTTGGAATACCGAGTTAAGGATGACTCACGTTAGACCGGGCCGTGACCGGGCCGGAGCTTCCGGTGCTTACTTTTCTATGACATGACAGATGATCACGTGATGCTTTCCATAGAAAACGAAGCGCCGAAAGCTCCGGCCCGGTCACGGCCCGGTCTAACGTGAGTCATCCTTTATGGGCTCCTAGCGGAGTGGTGATTGACATGTTCAGGTGTTCTGAGAAGGTTCCAGAGCCCGATCCGCTGTCTGTTTTGGACCCATCAGTGAAGATTCTGAGCTCCCGAGGATTGAGTCCTTCGTAATTGTCGTCCATCACTGTATTTTGTACCTTTTGTCGAAGATAGCTTATTTCATTTATTGCATAGTCATAAGGTGTTACAAATAAAGTTAGTAGATTCATGACACCCTGTTAGGGCACAACAACAATGTTTAACTTACTATCTAATACCTATTAAAACATTTCATTATATTATATCTACCGTAATTTGTGTAAAGAAATAAAATAAGATAAGAATAATAATAATCATCGAATAATAACATTGTAAAAGTGATAAAAGATAAAAAATTAAATAACATTCCATACATTCAGATTTTGGCAATTGTACAAGTAAAAGTAAAATAAAAAAATAAAATTAATCATAATTTGAATTCAATGTCACAATAAATAAATTAAAGTATTTTAAATTTTTATTATAAGTATTTGCGCTGTTTTACTTCGTCAGCTTTTCATCATTTAAAAATTCCTCAATTGAGTAAATAGCATTTGTGAATTAACATGTCTTTTAATTTCGTTTTAAATAATTTGTCACTTGGTTCAAGTTTAATAGTGTCCGGAATTTTATTGAAAATTGAAATACAATTATATTGTGGCCCATTTTTGAGGATAGCTTTTGGTAGGAGTAATTTGTTTTTATATTGGCTTCTAGTTTTTGATGTTTCCGGTTTTATCGGGAATAGATGTGGGTGTTTTCGAACAAAGAGGGCCGCTTCCTTTATAAATATTGAAGGCAGCGTTAACAAATTAAGTTTAATAAAATGGGGGCGGCAGCTATTAGGAATGTGAATATTTGCTAATATGCGGATACACTTCTTCTGCATGATGAAAAGTTGGCAAGAGTCTACGCTAGCTCCCCATAGGACCACACCATAACGGAGACTCGAGTAGATATACGCGTAATACACAGACAACGCAGATTCAAGGTTCGTGTTCGATTTAAGTACGCTTAGCGCGTATGTATATGTAGCTATTTTTGTTTTGGTATTTTGAATGTGGGTTTTCCAGTTTAAACTAGAGTCTATTGTGATTCCTAGCAATTTAAATTCGTTAACCTCTTCAATTTCATTATTATTTACTTTTAATTGTAACTAAGGGCTTCTTTTGGATGGGTAATTTGATTTAATTTACTGCATAATTTTGGTTTTTTTAAGGTTTATTTCTAAATTTATGAATCCGATCCGTGCCCGAATTGAGCACTGGAAATTCGTCATATACCTTATCCAGGCAAGTTGTGTGAAGAGCTCCTATGATGTTGGACCATATATTAAGGGCTCGCAGCCTTACCGCTGAGAGAATGGCCTCTTGTTGAATGTGTAGGTGCAGCGGTGGAAGGCTTAACATGACCTCCATGGCTGCAGTCGCTGTGGACCTCGTACAGCCAGTGGTGGCCGCGCATGCGAGCCTTTGGAGTCTTTGTAGCTTTGTTCGTTGCCTAAGTTTGTTCTTGGCCACCAAACCAGAGCACCGTAACAGAGTAAGGGGCGGATTATTGCCTTATAGAGCCAGAGAGTAATTTTTGGGTTGAGTCCCCACCTCTTACCAATCATTCTTCTGCATTGCCAGAAGACAACTCACGCCTTGTATATACGTTTGTTGATGTGATTGTTCCAGTTGAGTTTACTGTCGAGAGTTAGCCCTAAGTACTTAACTTCATCGGTCAGCTGTAGCTCGGTTTGGAAAAGTGTTGGTCTGGTAAAGTTGCCAAGCGCCCTTTTATTGGTGAACATTACCATTTCTGTTTTGGTGGGGTTGACTGATAGGTCGAATTCTCTACACCAGCGTTCTACAATCCGAAAAGCAGCCTGGGTGAGATCGCAGACTGTACTGGCAAATTTACCTGATATTAATATTGCCAGATCATCAGCGTAGCCTATTGTGTAGAAGTGTTCCTCGTTCAGTTTGGTTATAAAAGGTTGTTGACTACTAGGTTCCACAGCAGAGGTGACAGGACTCCCCGTTGAGGGCATCCTCGCACCGCCGCCACGGCCTGCGGTTCACCTGCATACCTTATAGTTCTTTTGTTTAGCATGTTCATAATCCACTTTGTTAGTCCGGGTTCCGCGCCGTGGCTATCCAAGGCATTCCCTATGCTGGTAAAGTGGGTCTTGTTGAAAGCGCCCTCGATGTCAATGAAGGTGCCGAGGCACAGTTCTTTGGGATAGATGGCTCTCTCAATGCGGCTGACGACCATGTGTAGTGCCGATTCTGTGGATTTACCTGAGCTGTACGCGTGCTGGTTGTTGTGCACCGGTGTATTCTTTAGCGTTCGATCCCTCAGATCCCTGTCGCACAGTTTTTCCAGTGTTTTCAGCAGGAATGATGTGAGACTGATGGGCCTGAAGGATTTATCCGCCGTGTAGTCATTCTTACCTGGTTTTGGTATGAATATCACATTCACACCCCTCCATCTCCTGGGCACGTACCCCCAGGCTAGGCATGCTGCCATGATGTTGGTCAGGGTTTCCTGGATGAGCTCTAGACCCCACTGTAGGAGAGCAGGGAAGATCCCATCCGGACCAGCCGCCTTGGAGGGACGGAAATTGTCTATAGCCCACCTGAGTTTCTCAGCGGTGACGACTCTGTGCGCCATTTGCCAGTTGTTGTCTGCTGTACTGTATACCTCATCCTGCTGATCTTCATCGGCGAGACTTACGCATCCTGGAAAGTGAGTTTCCAGGAGAAGGCGTTGGGTCTCTGCAGGGGAAGATGTATACGTGCCATCGGGTTTCCGGAGTGAGCCCAATTGTGATGTGGTCTTGTACGCTAATGTTTTCCTTACACGGTTGGCGTGGTCTAGTGTTTCGATGCTGCTGCAGAAGTTCCTCCATGATAAGGATCTCCAGTACCGCAGTCTTTTTTTGTAATTGGCCTTGGCTTCATAGTAGTTGTCCCAATCTACCTCGGCCGTTGTGTTCATGGCCCTGTTGAAGAGTCTCCTGGTTTTCCGTCGGAGTCTCTCCAGTTCTGGACCCCACCACTTGTGTCCCGTTATGGCAGTCCTTGCCGGTGGTTTTAAGGGACACGCCTTATGGTAGCTGTCTACGAGGGCATCGGTTAAGAACCTGCTGTTCTATCTCAGTCGGTTCCCGGAAGTCGTCCCTCGGAGGAAGCAGGTCGAGGCTTTCACCTAGGACCTTCCTGAAAGTGGCTCGATCCGTTTTCCTGGGATTCCTTCGGGCGGTTGGTGTGTCACTAGATGCTAGTAGATTGAAGCGAATCCATCTATGGTCTGAGCAAGAGGCCTCCTGGGAGACGTGCCATCCCATGACTAGTTCACTGACCTCCTCCGAAGCCAGAGTCAGGTCAATAATCGTCCTGCATCGTTTGTTTACGAATGTTGGTTCGGCACCTACATTTAAAATGTTTAGATTAGTAGTCACAAGGTATTCAACAAGTGTCTTACCTCTGTTGTTACTGGTCTCCATTCCCCACAGTGGGTGGTGTGTGTTGGAGTCGGCCCCGATGATTATTGCGAGGCCCGCTCTCTCGCAGTGGCTGACCAGTCGTTGTAGTTAGGCGGGCGGCGGCTCGTCCTCCCCGGGCATGTACGCCGAGGCGAGGACTAGGTCGCGACAGCCTGTTGGCAGTGGAGCTTGTAGTTTAATCGCACACAGGTCTCTGGAACAGAACTCAGTGAGCGGTTGTGCAATGATATTGTTAGTGGTTAGGATACAAGCCCTAGGGACGGCGTGTACCGTGGAGTAATAGAGCTTACCTCTCGTGTCGGAGAGCCCGCGTATGTGTCCGTTGCCCACCCATGGTTCTTGTAGGAGGGCAACGGCTGTTGGCAAACCTACCAGGCAGCGTCTCAGCTGGGCCGTAGCGGCCACGCTGTGCTGGAGGTTTGCTTGTAGGACACTAGCCGGTTTCCATGTTGTCGGTGGTGGGGTCTCCGTCTTGCATCTCCCCTCCCTCCTTCAACATGTCGGCCAGCCCCGTCTCTATGCAAGCCGACAGGTCCTCACCGTCGGATGATGTCCCGGCTGATTCGTCACCAGTGCCAAGGAGTTCACCCTCCGAGGGTTCGGCTGTCGTTGGCTTGGGCATCGATGGGGGGGCAACTTCCTCTCCGGAAGCAGATTTACTCTGACCGGGGGTGCCCGGGGTAGTGATGTGCCGTTCCCATGAATAATCCCTAGGTGGGAATATTCCTGGGAATATTCCCAGAAATATTCACACACGAAGGGAACATTAGGGAATTTTGAAATTGTTAATGTTTACATATTGTGTTATAGGGGATTCTATCAAAACGTTATCCATTTAACTATTAACTGAGACATTAGACAGTGTAACTCACACAGGCAACTAAATTCCCAATGTTTCCGGGAATATTCCCAATATGCCCTGGGAGCATTCCCAATGTTCCCGGGAATATGCCCATAGTTGTTGGAAAAATTGAAAATAAAAACAAATTTTAGAAAATCATCACAGTTTAATTAAAACCGGTCAAGTGCGAGTCGGACTCGCGCACGAAGGGTTCCGTACCATTACGGAAAAAAACAGCAAAAAAATCACGTTTGTTGTATGGGAGCCCCATTTAAATATTTATATTATTCTGTTTTTAGTATTTGTTGTTATAGCGGCAAAAGAAATACATCATCTGTGAAAATTTTAACTGCCTAGCTATCACGGTTCATGAGATACAGCCTGGTGACAGACAGACAGACGGACAGCGGAGTCTTAGTAATAGGGTCCCGTTTTTACCCTTTGGGTACGGAACCCTAAAAATCACAGTAAATTGACTAAATATTTTTTCTAAGAACATTTTTTTCTTAAATTGAAAAAAGCGTTATAAAATCATTATATTTGACCTACTTACTAATCACAGTGTATAAAAATGAAACTAACTTTAATATAACAATATAAAATCTAAAAATACTTATTTTTTTCACGGTTTTTAAAGAAACACTGAACGTCACATTGTGTTTTGGCACATTTGCCTAAATGGCAGGCGAATATCGTAGCATTTTTAAATAAATACACAGTATTGCAATATTTGCAACAAAACGTGACTTTGTTGTTAACTGTATGAGTAGTAAAATGTTCAAACACTTTACTTTTCGGCCTCATGACTTATGTACATCTACGCACGTGTTGATAGAACCTGATACGTTCGAAGACTGAGTAAGTGCACCATGGTGTATCTTTTTAGAAGAAGGGATACCAATATATTGAAAGAAAGAGATAGAAACATAAACTCTCAAATAACAAATAAACAAATATTGCACATAAAATGCACCGCGAAAAAGATAAACGATTTTGTGATTAAAAAAAAAGCTTAAAATTTAGTATTTAAAACATGTATAATTTATGTATCTAGAATAAAGACGAGGTTTTTTGTGAACGTCATTTTATTTTTCAGGGTTGTATACATATTTTAACAAACTTTAATTTAAAATTTGATTTACCCAATCTGAATTGTAATATTCCCTTGATTTGGGAATATTCCCGGAAACAAAGGAATTTTCCCGGGAATATTCCCATTGGGAATAATCCCGTTCCCGGGAAAATTCCCATGGCTCATCACTAGCCCGGGGCCTGTCGACTAGGGACCTGTCATGACCTGTGCTCCCGTTACCCTTAGGGTGGAGTCCTGCAGGGTGGGAGGCTGGTCCAGGTATTTGCCTCCGGGACCCCTGAACCTGAGGTAGACATTACCCACTCCACAGTTCAGGGATCTCCCCCTCCATAAAGGCGCGGATGAGGTCTTCGGGGATTGTGAAGGCGACAAACCACCCCTGGTCTTGCCGCAGTATCTCAATGATGGACCAGACTTCAGTCCGTCAGCTGCCTGACGGACGTCTTCCCAGGACGAGTTATTTATGTTGGGTATAAGGAGCCCGCACTTAACTCTCCTTGCCATCTCCGACTGGCGAACTGCCGTTAGGGAGATGTCTGGCAAGGTTAGGGAATGGATGTATCGCTGAGACCAGGCGGCCGAGTATTCGTCCTCTGCGAAGACCCTCAGCTGCCCCTCAGCAAAAACCGGTTTACCCTTAAATTTAGGTGGCCGGGCTCCCACGATGTTCGTCCTCCCTCCACCACGATTGCTTGGTGCAACCCGCGGAGAATGGCGTGGGATGTTTCAGCGGAGAACTTACCCGACTTTGCGTCAGTGATGACGATCGTCAGGTCAGATGCCGCTGCTTGTGCGTACGACGCTTTCGGTAGGCTGGGGCTCACCAGTCACTGCTTTTGGTTATCTCCTTGCGGGGAGAAGGACTGCCTGCTCCCTCCTCGGTTGCAGGGTTGTGTGTCTGTGTGTGTTTGTGTGGTGCCCAGCTGCTGTTCTCGTGCTAGCCGAGCCGCGCGCCTCTGGTTCTTATTTTTCTTCTTCTTCTTAGCCACCCCACCTTGACGTTGAACAGGGGGGGGGGGGGGGGGGGTGGAAGAGGAAGAATTCCCGGTTCTGGCTGGGTGAGGCTTCCCACTAGTGAGTCGCTTCTTGGGCCTGCGGTCCACTACCTGCCAGTCCAGGAATGTGTTTGGGCCAGTCTGCTCCCCAGATGAACTAGGTTGCTGACCAGCCGGGTGGTTTGCTTGACGCACTGTCTCTGGGACAGCTTGTCTCGCATGTGTGGCTTCACCATTAGCGATGAACGCTGCTGGATCAGCTTGGGGGTTTTCGTTCGACCTGTTATCCATAGTTCGTACGTTTTAAGTTCATCCTCATCGGCTCCCACCCTACAAGGGCCCACAATATTGGGAACGCTTACCGGCACATATAAAAGGTGCTTTCAGTCGTTAGGACACCGACTCGGGTATAGAAGTGAGAAGTTGGCTAGTTGCGCGACATCGGAAATTTGTGAAGGTGGGACGTAGGGTCGCCCAGGTCAGATGCCCTCCGCCAGAATCACCTAAACGAATCTCCTCAGCATGGCCTTTCACCACCACATCAGCAGCCGAAACTACCTCTGCGGCCCTCCCACTTCTTGCCGTGAGCCCACCTACGGTACCTCACTAGACCATTTCCCGGACTGTGGCTAGCACCCCGGGCCACCGTTTCGCCCGAAATTCGGACCGAAGCAGACGTGTTGCCACGCGGGTTGGCAATGGCTCAATCGCCAGGATCCCGTCATACTTGCTTACGGCGCTCAACTGTGCAGGTCCTAGCACAGGTGGGTTGTGTGTAGGTTGTCAGCAGTAACCGACTCCTGCTGACAACACCAGTGTGGATGTTAACCGTGACTAGAAAGAGGTACGAATGCCAGTCGCTAGTGACGTTGCCCAGGGTGGACCAGAGGAGACAGACGGACCTTTGGGCGGGCCGAAGCCCACCCAAACTTCCCCCTGTCTCCCGCTCGGGGAGGTCATCACACCACTCCACCCTATTATGCGCATAAAATGTTTGCTTATAATTTTAGGTTAATCCAACTAATTGAGATATTAATAGACAGAGGATTAAGCCTAAAATAGTTATTTGATTTACAAGGGCTAAGGGGGCAAAGTTGTTGTTTAACCTCTCGTGCTAATATTGATACCTGAACAAGCGAAATATTACAAAATTGAACCACGAGCGTAGCGAGTGATTCGAAAAATGGAATCTTGAGCGTTGCGAGGGTTTCAAGGCACCGAGTGAAACACGACATTTTACACCACACCAACACAAGAAAAATACTAACTGTAAAATATCAAACAAATTCAAAGGAAATCAATTCAAAATGAACGTTATTAAATATTTATCATTCAAAATCATCATTTAAAAGTCAATTCTACCAGCGATCATAAGGACACAACTCAAAATTTGGATTTTATCACAGAATAACTAATAGTACTTCACAAAAGCCAGATTTAGGTATAAAATTATACTTACACTCGCCGCCTGCAAGCAAAATTGAAACTTATAACCTCGCACGAACCGTGAATCTTCTTTGCGCGCCGCAGTTTTATGACCGAGCTGCGAGTGTCGGCACGGGGTTGTCACTTGACTAGCTTTTGTACCTATACCTACTGATTTATTATTTGTAATATAAATATGTAGGAATTACAAACGTTGATTCTGTAAACATAAAATTTTTATCCGGAGATAGTATGTCTGATTCTCACGGAAGTGGGTATGCCACAGAAGTACTTATTCATTTGAAAATATGTCGGTCAATATAGTCCGGAATAAAAAAAAAAATCTGCTTCCTTGTTCTTCCGTTTATTCAGACATCCGTAAACAGAACATTATCTTTTATACAGATTAGATTGCGATTTAGGTTTCGAAACCATTGCGTATTTTCAATTTTGCGCGAGCGCCACGTGACATCTACTAATCGTGCGAGCCGAGCGGCAGCCCACTGCCATACACCTGCCCGGGCGGTGCGCCGGCCAAATATACCTAAACTGCGCAGTGACACCCCCCTGATTTTATTACTTTTCCCCACTCCATTTGGGTAAAATGCAACTTTCTCCTCGGTTTTTGAACAATCAAGAGCTTTACCAGCTAGTGTGGTGAACATATAAGTATATTAAGTTGTAAGGAGTTAAAGTTTCCCGAAATCTAAAGGATCCTACAGCTTTCCGAAGCTGTGGCTTATATAGGGCTCGACCGAGAACTGCTACAGCTTAGGTGTCGATCACAATACGAGTTTATATATATATTATATTCTATGAAATGGTCACAGGAATATATAGAGGCTTAGGAGCCTCACGTAGCTCCTTCCTAACAAACAAGAAGCCTACTAAGATATTTAAAACCGATGCGGTCTACATAAGGTATATCGTATAATTTGGTATAATATAACCGACAACCATGTTTCATACATACATACATACATACATATAATCACAACTTCAATTCGCTGATGTATTTTTTTAACTATGGTATCTGAAGGTACATAAACTAATTACAGACATAGATATACCTTATCCTCTTGTAAGTACAAAGTTTCAGAGCAATCTAGTTAGTCGTTTTAAAAAGAGAGCGGAAGCGGAACTATGTTTGTATGGAGAACCGAGCTTGCCGGGGACTTAACTAGGACAGTACGATTCGTATTATAGAAATTGTCTGAAATTGGCTACGGTTAGACAAATTTGGGCAAGCGAATTGTCATTTTAGTATTTGCTAGCGACCCGCCCCGGCTTCGCACGGGTAGTTTAACTAATTTATACAAAACCCTTACAAATTAAACATATTAACCTTCCTCTTGATTCACTCTTCATCTATTAAAAAACCGCATCAAAATCCGTTGTGTAGTTTTAAAGATCTAAGCATACATAGGGACAGTTGGACAGACATACAGACAGCGGAAAGCGACTTTGTTTTATATTATGTAGACTGTAGTGATGATGTGGGATATACCTACCTTATTAGGTTACTAGAAGTTACTAAAACTGCTATTTTATCTAGGGTCTAGGGCAAGCCCTTTCTTGATTTTAGTATCTCTACTGCAAATTTACTTATTATGTTCTCTGGCTGTATACCTAGTGTACCTAAACATTAGAAGACTAATTACAAAGAGTACTTCGTAGATGCTTTAATAATGAATTAGGGCTGAATGAAGTGAACGCGTGCGCAAGCGCCGGCCCGCATGGCGGCACGTGACGATCTGCGGGTAATTCGCTTTATACGAAACGAAAACATCGTAACGCGGACACGCTTTCAACCCCTTACTCGTTTATTTGGGGCGAAATTAACCCCCATTGCTATAGATTTCTTTATGTTTATTTTTATGACATAGATTTCTCCCAACACCATCTCGTACAACTATGTAAGCTTAGCTATTTTTACTGTCAAATAAATTAAATCTAGAAATTCGACTTATAATGTTTAAATAATTTTTAAGAAAAAAAACCGACTTCAATGGGGGATGCCGTTGAAAGGTTACTTATTGTTGATGGTGCACTCCAGACAATGAAATGAAAAAGACAGCATCTTTTGCCTAACTAAAATGAGGTAAAACCACCCACGTTTCTAGTAGCATTTCGTTTCTATAAGGGTCATAAATAGTTCTAACCTAACCTAACCCAATGTTCTGACAGCATTTCGTTTCTGTTAGGGTCACAGTTCTAACCTAACCTAACCCACTTTTCTGATAGCAGTTCGGTTCTGTGAGGATCGCAGTTCAAAAAAAAGTCCAGGTCCAAGTTTGGGTCTGGGTCCATAACGAAGAGAATAAATCGCCAAACGTGAACTATGTGTCGTTGAAGAGTTCCATTCTGATCATCATCAGCAGTTCCACTTCATCAAATGTCACTATTTCATGTAAAAGCTGGATTTGTTGACGAAAATACAAAAATCACTATATGTATGCCTTTCTCATTTGAGGAGTTCCCTCGATTCCTCATGGATCCCATCATCAGAACTCGAGCTTGACAAAAATGTGTCTTGAAAACCTAACTTGCTTACCAATTATAACGAAGAGGACAAATCGCCAAACGTGAACTATGCGTCATTGAAGAGTTCCGTTCTGATCATCATCAGCAGTTCCACTTCATCAAATGTCACTTTTTTAAATGTAAATGCTTGATTTGTTGATGAAAATACTAAAATCACTATATGTATGCCTTTAACATTTGAGGAGTTCCCTCGATTCCTTATGGATCCCATCATCAGAACTGCGTTTTGACCAAAACGGGACAAATCTGTATGTATATACTTACAATTAAAATAATAATTTTCAAAATCGGTCCAGAAATGACGGAGTTATGGAGTAACAAACATTACAAAAAAAAAACATACAACCGAATTGATAACCTCCTCTTTTTGAAATCTTGAAGTCGGTTAAAAATAAGTATTGCTGCCGGCTTTTTTGCGTAATAACGTGGGGAAAATGTTGTCGTTGTTCTTTTTGCGTCGTGAGTCCACAGTCCACGTGAGTACATTGAAATTATAGCCATTTCAGCGAACTTGTACTTTGTGTTTCAGAATTTTATAGAGGCCCAATTCTCATACTCGTACCAAAAGGACAATGTACGAGATATATTCATACTCGTAATAATCGGACCGACTTAGTGTTGTTAAAAGACTAGTCTTTAAGACTTTTGAACCTTAACGACTCGCGAACCTTTAAGGCTCAAGCTTTGAAAGCTAGAGCGTTAAAGGTTTGCTCACAAAGCGGTTTAGAACCTAAACGACTCAAACTTTTTATGACTTGTCAAAATGAAGTCTTTAAGACTCGGGCCTCATAGGGAACTCTAGCTTTTTAACTTAAGCTCAAGCCCCCGAACCTTAAAAGCTTGTGTCAAGCTTAGAGCTCATACGTTGAGCTCTCTTTGCAGAAATTATTTTTGTGTAGAGAATTTACGAATATTATTAATATACCTATCTATATCGGAAGAGTAAGTTAACATCAGTTAACGCATTTACTGCCTGCAACGTATACAGGCTGGACTACTTAGAACCGTGATTCCGTTGCGTATGTATATACATCCAGATACATTTTCTATGAAACTATATCTTAAAATTTTCCCGTTCCGTTCCGTCCTATATGAGTGAGTCGACTCAAAAATAAAAGTATTTAAAAAATTTTTTTTTTTGTTTTTGCTCGAGCACTCTTTGTCAGCGTGTTCACATTTCACAACACATACCTATTCATACCAAGTTTCAACTTTCTTGTACTAGTCACTGAGCCAACCCGCGTACTGACAGACAGACGAACGGACGGACAGACATGGCGAAACTATAAGGGTTCCTAGTTGACTATACTGAACTCTAAAAACGCGATAAGTCATAATTATCTTTTTCTGTTTTTCCCTATTTCACAAAAACGTATTAAATTTCAACCTACCCTATAGCATAGGTTGATCTTATTTGTTAAAAGCTTTTACTTTTTGCTCCAAGCCTTTACTGCTAAAAACCTTACAGACTTAAACCTTCAAAGCTTAGGAGGCTTTAAAGCTTGAGGCCAATAGACTCGAGGTTTCTTTGCTCGTAAGCAGCAACACGAACTCTTAGTTCGAGTCGTTAAGGTTCCGAGGCTTTAAGGTTCGAGGCTTCAAGGCTCAGCAGTCGCGACTCAAGTCTTGTAGTTTACGCCTCAAAGCTTAAATCCACAACACTAGACTGACTTCACCGGCCTACAAAAATCAGGCTGGGATAGCGGTCGATGAGCTCTTTTTCCGTGGTTCACTCAGTTCTATATATTCTCTTTAGTACCTCTACCGGTCCTGTCTCGTATCGTATCGTATCGTATCTTATCGTATCGTACATATTATAATACTTTTTTTCTGTTTATTCTGTGTAATTCGATATACATTTTAACCTTTAATATGTTCTCACTACTGAGATGAAAAATTATGTGTGCAACACGAGAGCAAAGTTATTTTACATCTCGTGTTTTCGAGTCCCTCGCTCAAGATTCTACCTTAGAATCACACGCTTCGCTCGTGATTCAATTATAGAGTCTTTCGCTTTCTCGGGACTCAAAATAAACACTCGCAAGAAAAACCAACTTTCCTCTCTTGTTGCACAAATAACTATTATTTATTTATTTTAAACTTTATTGCACAATATAACAAATAAAGTACAAATGGCGGACTTAATGCCTAAAGGCATTCTCTACCAGTCAACCATCAGGCTAAACAGAAACAGTAATAGGTGCAGGCATTGAACAAAAAAAAGCAGAATAGGTAACTTAAAACAAATAATTTTTAAGAAAAAAAAACCGACTTCAATGGGGGATGCCGCTGAAAGTTCACTTATTGTTAATGGTGCACTCTTAGATTCCAGACAATGAAATAAAAAGACAGCATCTTTTATGT